>NC_053157.1:184731775-184881775 GCF_016835505.1 Polypterus senegalus
AGATCAGTCTTCTCAATTCAGACCTCTTTTGTAAATTTAATTATCTAATAAAGAAAGTCTTCTTTGAAAAACTTGAGTTATACTTCAAGGACACACTATGCACATAGTGCATCAAATTACCATTATACTACATCTCATAATCCACCTCCATGCTCTGTCATGTCAGTCATAGTCGTGCACTTGTGGAATTGTGACTGGCCTTTTGGATGGCAGTCTATTGTGGGGTGCACTAAAACATTGTTGACAAAATGAAAGGATAACTTGTTCACTCATTTATAAACTAGACAAGGAGAAGGCAAAGCTTTGATTTATTTATGTGTATAACAAAGCAGCCAAAAAGGTTCCAGAGCTGCCATTTCCTAAGAACACGCAAACAGGCAAGCAAACAACCTTTATGTTCTATAATACCTTTCTGTCCATCCAAAGATATTTAGTAACCACATATTCTAGTATTCTTTATTTATATATAAAGTTGTAGACATATATACATTTACAACTGCTGAGCAGATTATTCAAGAGACCTACTTGGGGTTATACCATGAGTCAGTGGTTGACTCTGAGCCAGGAACCCAACACTTCAAAGAGGTCAGTAGGCTCCATTAGGGATTAGAAAGGTATAGGTATATCTTAAAAGGCGAGACATTCTAATTTTAGTAGACATTAAACGTAGTGAGAACTCAAGCAAAATGACTCCTTTTATTGGCTAACTAAAAAGATTACAATATGCAAGCTTTCGAGGCAACTCGGACCCCTTCTTCAGGCAAGACAGTAAATAACAGTGTTATAGTATTTTATATCTCTGTGGCCTGTCAAGAAATAAATGGCATATATATCAAATTGAACCAACATGAACTTTAGAGCCACTAACCATGTACTAGGTATCAAGTACAGTGTATTCAAAAATGGAATATAGTCTGCTAAAATGGGAAATCAAATATATGCATTCATGTAAATGATGTCATTTTACCAGGCAGTGCAACCTATCACACTTTCTCCAGGTTGTCAGCCAGGAGCAACCCTTCTGAGATGTTTTCCTCCTTTAATGACGGAACATCTCCGGATGGTGGGGCAGTGGTCAGAGGCATCTTCTTGCCACCCTCCTATAACTGGACATAGATGTTAGTGTTGCTTCATACCACCTTGATAGTCCTCCTTAGTACCCTAGGCCTTTCCTCCTTAGCCAAAGCCACAAATTGGTTTTCTATGCCTCTTCCACCATTTATTTTAGCACCTTTCTCCTGACAGCCCAATGTCCCTCAGAAAAACTTCTTGTGGAAATGCCCATGAAGACGCTGCAGCCAATCTCCACTGGGTAGGCTGAACCTCTCAAGTTGCTCTTCCTGCATTCACTCACCAACACCCCATATATGGCCTTGTTCCTCTTGTAGGCTGTCACCATGTTTTCTTCCCAGGGGACTGTTAATTCTACCTATATGATTTCTTTTTGCTTACCTGACGAGATGACAATGTCAGGTTTTTTTTTTCCATCAGCTGTTGGCTTAAGTCATACTTTCATTTTCCAGTCTTTCCCTCAGGCAAAGAATAGTGTAAAGTAATTGCGTTTATAGTGTACAAAGCTAGGGGATATCTTCAGATGTTCTCAAAACCAAAGCCAAGGAGGCAAAAAATATGCAAAAATGCAGAGTGACAGATAAATTAAATTATTAATTTATATAGAATTAGAGATTTACATTGTCATAGCATTCTTATTGTCTAAGCCACGTGTAGGAAAATTATGGCACGAGTGCTGCATCTGGCCCAAGGCAAAGGTACCAACAGACTGAGGGCTTCACATGGAAATATGATATTTTGCCTGTCATGTGGAGTCTTTAACAAGACAATGTTACGTTTGGCATGTTTAAGTGTAATAAACTGCCATACCGTGTCATCGAAAAAATAATTAAATAAGCTAACCTTTATAAACCACAAGAATAGGGACAGTCGGTAATGCTGACACATAGAGGGATAAATATGGATGTTTCAGCTGCTTTCATTGCAGCTGGGCCTTTGGGCAATTTGTTTCTTTTTTTTGAAGTCAGAAGAGGAGGATATTTATGGCTTTCCAGGTAAACGCCTTTCAATTTTGCAACAGTGCTGTTAATGTCTTTTTCTCCATTCTTCAAACTTTACAATAATCTGAGTTAGTTGCATCAGGATAAACTTGTTCATTCTCCTAATTTCAAGGAACCGTGTTCAGACAGGGATGTAGAGTTTGCCAGACCTGCCGGTCAGGTTGCCATCCTTTTTTTGTGAATTTGAATCTCACTTCCTGGATTCTAGACAAGTTTTGCAATTTTTCATCTCCTTTTTGCTGGCGATGTGGACAGTGTTCAAAAAGTCTTGCAAATGGAAGTAGTTAAAATCTAGTACAATAGTAGACCCAACAATAAGTTTACCAGAGTTTCTTTACTTGATTTCTGCAGACTGTACATTGCTAAGAGTTTGTTTCCAAGGCTTTGCAAATATGTTGTGTGTCTGTCATTATTATTTGATAGCACATACAACTGATAGCAGGGCTTTTCATAAATGAAAATGATTGAAAGCAAGTATAGAGGCCTACTAACAGATACAAATCCTTGTATTAACTATTGCAATGACCAGCATCTCAGTTGATATTACAGGTCAATGCAGAAGCAAGCATTTTCTTGTTCATGACTAGAACAATGTCATAGCCTAATCACTTTAATTTCAAATGACTCTCTTATTGGTGCTTGAGTGTTGCTGTGCAAGGCTTTGAATAAAAAAAAAATTATAATGAAACCATTAATTTTAAAGTCAGTTTTTTGTCATTAATATGTGCTAGACAGTCACACCTAGATTTTATTTGGTCCACTGTATGAGTGACCATTTAGCCTGCAGCAATAAAAAGTTCACCATCCCCTTCTGTAATCGATACACAGACACAACGAAAGGGGCAAATAAAATGTCAGTTGAAATTGTAAGCATTGTACTGGCAATCAGGCAAAAGGAATTAATGGCAAGAGTGGTGCCAGCTACCTGATTGACAGCAAACATCTTTAAAGCATCCCATCACTTCCACAGCTTTACAGAGGTTACTGAGAAGTAAGTGGGCATCCCATGGTATGGGTGGTTCAAATAGGATTGCCACAATTACCTGGCAGCCCCATGTTTCCAGTGGCATGAATTAAAAGGAGGGAAGTCTACTTGAAGAGGAATTCTGGAAGGGTGGAAGATCCAAAGTACTCATGTGAGGATTGGGAAGAAGCTGTGCAGCTGGAGGGAGTTGGGATAGACTGCATGTGTTAGTGCAGTTGTGGAGGTCACAACCCCTGAGAGCAGATATCGGAGTGTTGGCCACAGGTCTACTAGTGCATGACAAGGTGTGGTCTGCAGTCATCACAAGTGCTTCTGGAAACAGGGTTACTTGTATGAGCTTTTGGTGCATGTTGGTTGTTTTGAGGACATTTCCTGTAGCCTCTAAAAGTGGAGACAGTTATTTAAGTATATTACTATTTGGCTGCTGTAATTGCTTTTACTTTATACATTTTTCTATTCTCTATTTTTTCACTTTTTGAACCACATGAATTTGATAAGTAGCACTGTTTTTTTATTAAAACTTTGCTTTAACATAGTTGGAGTAATTTACCCAGATTTTACTGCATCTTCATTTGATATTTAACAGGACTTATCTTTTTGAGATACCAATTCTAGGAGGAAATAGTGGGTTGCTACGGAATGTGTCCCCTGAAAGTCACATTTATCGATATCTTTGGTAGAGCAATACTTAAGCAGGAATGGCAGGTGACTTACTGTCCAAGTTTTTGGGTATACTGTGAAAGTCTTTTGCATTATTAGCATTGATTTCTGCCAAACAAACTAAAACTCTGATTTCTGTTTTCTGATCTTGATTAATAATAATAATAATACATTTTATTTATATTGCACCTTTCCCATGCTCAAGGTGCTTCACAGAGTCTCAAAGAAACAGATGGTATGTGAAACATTGGTAACAGATATTTTCTGCATAGAACACTAAAACAGATAAATACAGGATATACAAACATTAAACAGAATACAATAAACCATAAAAGAAATACTAAATTCAATACTAAAAGAAAAGTGTGACAGATAACATGATATAACACACACAAATTATCCTGAATATCTGGACAGAGAGGTAAACTGGAAGAGGAATGTCAGGTTAAATTAAAAACGTTCCTGAACAGATGAGTTTTAAGTTGATTTTTAAAAGAATGAATGGAGTCAACTGATCTAATTAATTTCGGGAGGTCATTCCAAAGTCTGGGTGCTATGGACCTGAAGGCCCCATCACCCATAGTGTGCAGGTTAGTATGGGGCACAATGAGATTGTTGGAATCAGAGGACTTTAGTGGGCAAACAGGAGCGTTGTAATGGAGAAGATCATTAATGTAATCCGGTGTGAGGCAATTTAAAGCTTTGTAGGTAAGACACAGGGAGCCAATGGAGGCAAAGCAGGATGGGTGTTATGTGCTCGCTGTTTCTGGTTCATGTAAGGACTCTTGCAGCAGAGTTTTGAATTAACTGGGACTGTGATATAAGATTAAAAGGGGCACATGCCAGTAGGGAGTTTTAATAATCGATGCAGGATGTGATAAAAGCATGGACAAATTTCTCAGCCTTAGAAGAGGACAGGAATGAGCGAACACAGGATATGTTACAGAGGTCAAAGTAGAAAGGTTTCTTAATGAGGTTGTGTGGGTGGAGTAAGAAAGGGAGGAATCAAAGATGATACCATGGTCCCTTGCATTAGGAGAAGGTCTGATGAGATCACCATCAAGAGGAGCTCATTTTCTTAAGCTGTACTTTAGTGACAATTTGCAGGAGTTCAGTTTTGTTGCAATTTAATTTTAAAGAGTTCTGCCCCATCCAGGTTTTAATTTCACTGAGGCAAGTTGTGAGCTGAGAAAGCTCTTATGAAGTTTCACTTTTAACATTGCAATAGAGTTGAGTATCATCTGCATAAAAATGATAACCCAGTCCAAAGCTGCCAATGATATGGCCAAGGGGAAGCATATAAATACAGAAAAGCAGAGGACCAAGGACAGAGCCCTGAGGAGCCCCTTGTGTGACTGGCACTGAGCTGGATCTGCTGTTGCCAAGACTAACAACCTCTAGCCCATCAGTCAGAAAGGACTTAAACCACTGGATGGCAGTGCCAGAGACACACAGATAGTAGAATGCTACACTAAGATCTAACAAAATTAATATGCTGGTTTGTCCAGAGTCGGTTGCCACAAACAAATCATTAGTTACCCGAATCAGAACAGTTTCACAGCTGCGCTGTGCCCTGAAACCAGACTGAAAGGGTTCCATCAAATTATCAGAAGTTAAGCAGTTGGGAGGAAGCAACATGCTCAAGAACTTTTGACAGTACAGGTAAATGAGAAGTTTTCCAAAAATTATTAAGATTGTCAGCATCAAGACCAGACTTTTTAACATTGGTGTTACAGAAGTGATTTTAAAAGGGACAGCACAAATCCAGTGTCATTAAATCCAGTGGATTTAGGAAGTGTGGTGGGGATGGGTCCAGTACATGCAGATAGTGGGCCTCTTCTTACAAAGCAGGTCAATAACAGATGGAGATGTGACTGGTGAAAATTAAGAAAAAAAGGCTGGATAGAGTGGGAAGATATAAATGGATGATAGATATTTAGTTGAATTATTTAAAATTTTATTTTATTGCGGAAAAAGTGGAAGAATTTTTCACGGACTTTGGCAGAGGAGGTAATTTGGCTAGATGCAGGTTGAAGTAATTTATTAACTACAGAGAACAAAACCCTTGAGTTATCACAGCCACTTTCTATTATTCTACTGTAATGTGTGTTCTTGGCTACAGTTAGTGCATCCGTATTTGACGGTCACAGAAAGCCTGGATGTGCACGGTGAGGCCAATCTTACGTAACATTCTCTCAATGTATCGGCCAGCTGCTTTCATAGACTGTAACTCTGAATTGTACCATGGAGCTGAGTGATTAAAAGAAACCTCTTTATGGTTTAAAAGAGTTGTTTTATCTAGTGCTGAAAGAGGGGCTGGGTTATAGTGATCTACAAGACTAACTAGTTTTGATGGAATAGGTGACAACAGAAAAAGAACTAGCAAGGATAGGAGGACAGATATTTTTAAGGCTTCTGAAAGAAATTTGACGTTTACAGGTAAGAGAAGGGAGAGGTAATGAGACAGTGGAAAGTAATGCTTTATGATCGGAGAGTCCCAAATCACTGCTATAGGTGTTGCCAACAGATAAGGCAGAAGTACAGATCAAGTCTAATATATGACCTCCAGAGTGAGCAGGAAAATGAACATGTTGCACCAAGTCAAAGTATTCCAGTAAGGATAGGCATTTCTCAGTTTACATGTAGTAATGTCAATATGGATGTTGAAATCGCCAAGAAGATTGATTCTCTGTGAAAGGGAACTTAAGTGGGTTAATAATTCAGCCTGATCAGATAAAAATGATGCATTGTATTTCGGGGACGATAAAGAACAATGAGTAAGACAGGACCTGATTTTGTTTTTAGCTTAAGAGCCAGACACTTGAAAGACTATGGGCAGTCATTTTGGATAATTTTGATGTTTAGCTCCACTCTGACAATTACTGTGACTCCTCTGCCTTGTCTTGAGCTGTGAGGCTCTGCAAAGTTAATGTATTGGGATGGTGTTGCCACCATGAGAGACATAAAATCGTTTGGTTTTTGCCAGGTTTTTCTTAGGCATAGCATATCAATGTTGGAGTCTGTAATGAATTCTGATAGCACCAGCGCTTTGTCATTAAAAAACCTTGAGTTAAACAATGCAATTTTAGCTGATGAGGGTTTATTGTGCACAGAACCGTGATCAGATTTTGTTTTAACAAATTGCAAATTTGGCACACTGAAACTCCTATTTCCAAAGCCATGAATAGGACGGCGTATTCCTGAACAAATGCTGTCATTGGACTTTTCATTCGCAGCCTGGAATTGGTGGCAACCTGACCCGCAATGTAAATGTTTTGGGTGCTACACAATGTCAGTGTCTATTAAGACATTCCAGTCTGACCATTTGCTCTGGACAAACTGTTTAATACAATGGTGTTTGTCACAAAAGTATTTTAGCTCAGTACAGAGCAAAACTTATCTGATAATAGCAGAGAAAAAGCAGAGCACAGCAGAGAAGCTGAGATGGGTGGGGTGGGGTGGCACAGATGAGCGACAATAGGAAGCAGCAGAAGAAGCATAATAGGAGACATTAGAAGATGCGCATGAAGATACCAGAATTTGGAGGTTCCAAAATAAAGCTACACTGGGCATTACAGGCGTGATTGCCCAAGAGCCGCAAGCCAGGTGTGTGTAAAATCAGATAATTTCTCAATCATTAAGCATGTATAGAAGGAATCGAGAGCAATCCAGTATACCCATTATAATCAAGAAGGCAGACCATCTCCACCTCCTACATCACCCTGGTGCAAAGAAATGTTCATAAGATGCATCCCGTAAACCACAGAAAGATTCAGTTGTCCCCAAGGCTGCAAACCCAGTTAAGGCAAAGCCAATAAACTCTATAAAGATAAATCCAAATCAGTAGAGTTTGTCAGATGCATCCATGAACTATACATACAATAAAAAAGTGAAAGAAGTGCAAAAAGTACAAGTTTAACACAAATTTTAATAAAAAGTGCATCAGCAACATTCATGCACCAGCATCTCCTACCTGACTGATTCTTCATTAACGGTTTGGCTCTGACAGAAGATAGGTTTGTCTTTCTGGTTTTGACCCTTGCTTTATTGTTTGACATAAGGCTATTTTCCTGCTCCATCTTCCCTACCTTTCCGCTACACTACACCTTGGTGATAGAGCATCAACAATTTCTCTGTTTTGTGCAACACAATAAATACTCCTGTTCACACTGCTCATCCTGTCTTTGTGTCTTTCTTGTCTCAGCACTTGTGTATATACTGTATGTCAAGACACATTGCACTTAGACTATGTTACTGAAGTGAAAATGTTCAGGGAAGAAAGCCCAGTGCATCCTGGACTAAAGGACATGCCTTACTCTCACTGGCTATGGGAAGTAAATTACAGCAGTCTGGAACAAAAATAGCCAATTTGAGAATCTAATCCTTCTTCAAAATTCACAAACATATTAATGGAATTAATATCCAGCAGTATTTGGCCTAATAGTGACCTTGTAGCCAGAACACCAGTAGAAAGTAAGGCTAGGTGCAGTAAAGATGGAACCCAGAAAGCACTTCCTAGCATAAAGGGTCATATTAAATAGCCAATAAACTACCATGTCACATAGTTCAAGTGGAATCCTTGACAACGTTTCAAAATTGTCAGGAGGAACTTCATGGACTGAATGATCTGCTCTCTTCTGTATGATTTCCTTAAGTTAAGAAGATCTGCACTGTAACAAAGCTCATAAATATTTACCAGTAAACAGAAACTAATGAGCTTTATTTTCAAGTAATATGGTGATTTACTTATTTTATTTCCATATTTTCTGTTAGGAACTAAGCTGTCAATAGCTATACACCTAGTTCAGAATTCTCCTTTGCAAAATCTCACTATCAAATCCACTCCTATCATCTGTTTCTGTGACCCTACAGACTTGCTGCTCATCTTTTTAGAATAGATGCTAAATATGTAGTCTAGAGTTTGCAAGTTTACCGTACACATTGCAACGTTTTACCTCCTCAATCCAAGACATGCTCCAGAGTTAACCAACAAATCTAATCTGACCAGGAATGAGTGAGTGGCTGTATTCATGAGTAAACTCCATGAATGAAATGGGCCCACTTTGCCCTCAATTATACCAGAACCTCCACAACCCTGAAGTGGAAATGGCAAGACTGGAAAAATCCAAGGCTTGTGAAATTATGACTTGCCTCTTTTTAATGTTGACCTTTGTGATGTCTTTAACTTGCTACTACAAAATGTCACGTTGCTTCTTATTTTTTGTGACAATTTTTATGCTTTAACATTGTAATCATGTAAATTTATGAAAAATATGAAAAGAAAGGCAAATAAACAACAACCACTCCCATCTCCCACTGCAATTTTTTTTGAATAAAACATTATTAAATTTTAGTTTTAGACACCCACAGTAAAATTCCTAACCACGCCTTCCTCTTTCATCATACACTGTTTGAATGCTGCTCCTCATCTTCACATTAACATTTAACATTTATGTGAGAAATAATCTGAAATACAGAATTTTCTTAGATTCACTACATACTAGACAGTTTCTATCTCAGTCAAACTGAACAGCCGATCATAGTAACAAATATTGTATGTGTTCTTGTATATTTTTACATAATTGTGTATTTGTTCATTCTATGTACAGTATGTATGAATGTGTGAGTGTGTGTCAT
This sequence comes from Polypterus senegalus, assembly GCF_016835505.1. Lineage (NCBI taxonomy): Eukaryota > Metazoa > Chordata > Cladistia > Polypteriformes > Polypteridae > Polypterus > Polypterus senegalus. The sequence goes on from NC_053157.1 coordinate 184,741,130, forward strand.
TTTTTTGGTACTTTTACTATTCTAAAGCGCTATGCAAGTAAGAATTTCATTCTATTTTGTACTGCCAGATTATCATACCTTTAAGCTTTTCTGTCCTTCAAGAAAACGGATGTAATGGTGGGGAAGGACCATGGTGGGGAACAGTGTAACTGAAGCATAATTTTCATACAGCGAATACATTTGCATTAACTCATATAGCCAACTACCATCTTAACATTTCGGTGCCTGCAAATAGAACCTTGTGTAGCCTGGGGTGCGATCACTTACATTGAAAGAGCGATGTGTCACTTGTGCGAGAAACACCAAGATCTGCTAGCATGGTGCCTGTTTTTCTATTCTTGGGTTATGGGGAGGATATCTTGACTCATGATGTTGTTACACATCTGCACACAAACAGGCTATTTAAATAAAAAATTAGACTCCTGATGTGTCACCCTTTATTATCAGCTCTGATAATCAAAATGCAAGTTTCCTGTAATATACTTTTCTTCTCTGTATGTTACTGCAGTGTTAAATATTAATTCCAAAGAAGTGGTAGGAGAGTTTGGATTTTCTGTACCTTGCTTTTAATTCTAAATGCAAAACCAGTCAAGGACAGAAATTACACTGTAAAAAATGCCAGCATTTCTCAGGATCAGCCTGCCAAAGAAGGGGCCTGAGTTGCCTCGTAAGCTTGCATATTGTAATCTATTCAGTTAGCCAATAAAAGGTGTCATTTTTCTTGACTTCTCATTGCATCCAGGAATTAACTTTAATGTTTCACATTAAAATGCTATATTGAGAAATGTATTGTGTAATCACAGCAATCTTCTGACGTAAAACAGCATTTACTGTAACATTGTATTGGAACGGGTCCACGTGGCATTGTGGGATATTTTTAGTTTATGCATTTTCATTCCATTTCACTGATATGTGTGATAAGATGACAGTTAAAAGTGAAATCCTGGCTACGTGGGCACAGATTTTGTACAAACATTAGAAAGTGTTCATTCGCACAGAAATCCACAGACAAGGAATAAGTGACCAAAATAGTGAGGTGGACAGGAGGAAGACATCGGACCTTCAAACCTCAAACTGATATACATTTTAGAGGAAATAAATGAATACACTGTAAGCAAAACTCTGTAAGGATGTATTACATTAACTGTGTATTTAACAATAAGTTGTTAAAGCAAAAAAGTTTAAATAGATAAATGCACGCAAGCTTAAATTTAAGAAATGTTGTTAGTAGTCAATATGTTTATTTATTTATTTTTTTAAAGAGAGAGAGTTTGCTTCATTTTTGTAATTCACAAGGGACTTTTACGTTTTTTTTTTAATATTTAAATAAGACCAACTTTCTTCCTTAATGTAACCACAGCAAAGATCAGCACAGCATCAAAGGAAGTTGTATGCCATACCTTTCATTTCAAATATTTTTGTAAGAGCCCCAGTCTATCCAAATGAAGGATGCTGAAGCCAGTTAAAATACAAGAAGTCTCTTCAATGCTGAATGCAATTTTCTAAAAGTTAAAACATCTTAACAAGCCACTCCTTCAGCTGTAATCTTCATCACTCCTTCTCAGTGTCAAAGAGTATTTTAGTTTGCCTCATTTTTTGATGGCTCTTGAAAGTTCTCCATGAGGTCATCATCTTCATCAGTGTCCTCTGCTTTGGGTGCTTTGTTATCCAAGGACTTGTCTTCAGAACTTTTCTACAGGTTTACGAAGCCTTGATGTGGTGTCAGCTCCTAGCTGGCTTAGAATGCCATGGGAGCATCTGTGTAAACTGCTCCGTCACTACATGACGTGTTGGCAGACAGGGAGGCCAGCACTTTGAGATTATTGAAGTGAATCACTGTTCCAACATCCTTTATCATGTGCACCTCTTCAATGCCAGCAGTATTGTTAACAGCAAGTCTCTTTTTGGAACTTTGAAATTTCTTGTCTTGTTGGCTGTTGTGTTTCTATGTACAACCTCCCTCTTCCTCACGACTGAACCGTTTCCACCTATTTGGACCTGTGCTTGAAGCTGTGCTGGTTTTTCTTGATTCATGCTGAAGTGTCTGATATTTTGTAAGGTCACAGTCTCCTGGCACAGGACTACACAGCTATTGCTCGTGTGATGAAAAGAGATAGAAGAGAAAACTTGTGCAGCCTCGCTCGATAGACTCTCTCCACAGCACTGAGTTTTAGTATAATAAGATGGTTTTTATGAATAATTGATATACTACTGTAAAGTCAAAATGGCACGGAAAACCAGATGTGCATATACTGTAATGTATATATTTGCATAAGGAGTACCCACCTTAGCAGCAAACCTGTAACTTGTTCCTAATGTCCCCCACACCTTTGCACTTTGAGAAAGATGGCTAGAAAACTAATTTTTCAGTGTGTGCTCAAGTTTTTTTGGTGGTTATGGAAGCTCATTTATGATTTTGTTTTTGATAAACTGTTGATTCTGTAGCACACCCTATATCACAAAAAAAGCAACCTTTTGTTTTTCATCAGACAACATGAACTAGGCCTACTTTTTACTTAAAACTGAATTTGTATTAGTAGATACAAATGGTGGCCCATATGTCTAACAGCAGAATTCAAAAGTCATTTAACGTTTGGGTAACAGGCAAGTTTTAATCACGATGTGTTTTAACTATAATAGGTTTAGTAAACTTACAGTACTGCGGTGGGTTGGCACCCTGCCCAGGATTGGTTCCTGCCTTGTGCCCTGTGTTGGCTGGGATTGGCTCCAGCAGACCCCCGTGACCCTGTATTCGGATTCAACGGGTTAGAAAATGGATGGATGGATGAACTTACAGTATATTACTGAGAACTGAGTTGCAGTACTAGTACAGTTAGCGTGTAAACATTCAGGAAGTTACTTTAATTCAACAGCAGTGTATTGCTACATCAGATTGATTTTGTTGCCCAGTTTACTGTAAAGTCCCTGTGTAGTATTGTATTTTTGTTGTAATATATAGTGACATCCATCCATCCATTATCCAACCCGCTATATCCTAACTACAGGGTCACAGGGGTCTGCTGGAGCCAATCCCAGCCAACACAGGGCGCAAGGCAGGAAACAAACCCCGGGCAGGGCGCTAGCCCACCGCAGTATATAGTAACATCATAGTGTAAAATACTGTGAAAGTAAGGTAATGTAAAAGAAGCACAAACAACAAGTTGAAAGAGTTGGGGAGTCCGTCCCCGTATACTGTAAACCGGTTTGTTTCGCAGACTTTTGGATCAAGCATGAAAACTCAGTTCAGACAGTTTAAAATGAAAATGGTGAACATTAAATGCTGTTTTGACAGAAATGGAACGGGAATGCTGGGAAAGGAATGGCTGAGGTAGATGGGATATGGTGACATCATCATAGGGGGACCAGAGGGAAGGAAGGAACCCGGAAGTGACTTGTTCTGCTGGCTAAGGTATTCGGGTGGATTCGTGATTGCATTTTTTCTTCTTTCCTGAAATAAAGAATGAAAGGTTAGCACACTGTCATCGTCCCCTGCCTTGCGATTTTGCACTGCTCTTTAGGTTGTCGATGACCCAGCCGGGACACTTTGAGGGACCGGAAGAGGGCGTGCGCCCATCTGGGATCACGTGGGGGCCGCCACCCTGGTTGCTTTGGGGGCCACGGGTTGAGGGCTTGGAAGCCCAACCCTGTAGGGGCCCGTGGTCACCGCCAGGGGGCGCCCCGATGCCTTTGGAGCCCTGGACCTCAGCACTTCCGCTACACCAGGAAGTGCTGGGGGGAAGAGAAGCAGGGACACCCGGAATGCTTCCGGGAGTACAGCCGGCACTTTCGCCACACTGAGGATTGCCGGGGAGCACCTGGAGCTCATCCGGGTGTGGATTAAAGGGGCCGCCTCCCTTCATTCGAGGCCAGAGTCGGGTGGAGGGGGACAAGGTTGCGAGGGAGGAGTGGTGGTGCCAGAGCCGAGTGTTTGTGCTTGTGCTGTACTGGTGTTTGGGACTGTGTTGTGGCTGGGGGGAGTACGGGGAAGACGTGCCCTCCAGCTGAAGAAGAATAAAAATCCTTTTATTTTACACGTGCCTCCCGTGTCCAATCTGTGTCGGGTCAGGCGCTATATAGTGCCTTTCACAAGGTCTTTAAGCTGCTCCTTAAGCGCTCGTGCATGACAGTAATTAATAGCCAGTATTTTACTGCAAATTTATCGTCAACATTTTTACAATGATATAACAACTCCTACTTCAGCATAAAACAATAAGTACAGTTTACAAACTGTAGCAAAACCACCATTATACTGAAAATTCTAATATTTTTTTCAAAAGTGAAACAGAAAAGAAGACTTCAGTTAATTTGGCAACATTTTAGCAAACACAATGAGACATATTTTACAGTTTAAAACAGCATACTTTACAGGAGGTAAGAGAGAAATGATGTCTAAAAAAGGACATGTTTTAATAGAAAATCTAAATTTGTTTTGAGGTTTAATTATTGTCTGACAGCTGACAATTTTTATTTTTAGTGGCTTTTGTTAACTTGAGACTATATACATTTGTGGATGTCCCACTACAGGGACTTTGGGTATAGGGACCAGCCAAGTATAAATAGAAATAGGGATAAATACGGACTGTAAATTAGAGTAAACACAATGCCATTTAGGAGGTCTAAACAGTAATGCTTCTGAGATTTTTTTTGAACATCACCAAACAGCCCAGAGAGTAAGAACAAATCGACCCTCCTGTAAATACCAAGCTTTTCCCAAATGAGACCCAGTTGTTAATAAGGACAATGCTTTTGGAGGTACACCAGGCCTTTAATGGGCAGTTAAGTCAAGAATGCCTGCTGGACAATGGCTCCTCTCTGAAAGAGACTTGTGAATGGCCAAAGTAATTTTTAAACTTCTTTAGTACACAGAGTTTAATTCTGAAGAAGACAAGTTTCTTTTTCCTCAGAAGTTAAGTATTAAATATAAGCCTACTTACTTTTCTTTCTGTTTTATACTATATACACTATTACAAATGTATCTACTTAATAAAGCTGAGTGTGCTTCTCTGGTATGCAAATCCACACTTTTTAACTTATCATCCTCAAAGTGTGACATTGATACCCCATATATACAGAGGAAGACCACAGGCTGTTCTTCAGTCCAAACTTTTCCCCTTGGGGAACTTTACCTAGTGACCCCCACCTGCACTTTATTAAGGAAGTGCCCTTTATGAGACTTGGTACAGGTGTGCAGAGTTGTTATCTTTGGTGGGCTTAGTTAGTGAAACTCCCTGGGGAGTTTATAGAAATGAGTACATTTGAGGGTTCAGCTCAAGTTGGACAGTTGGGAGACAAAGTCAGAGAGGCGAGATTGCGTTGGTTTGGATGGTGACTGCACCTACACTTAATTCTATCTCGAGCAGCACCAGGTACCCCTGTTAGTTTATTATGTGTATGTTTAAAAGTTTCAGTAAAGTATCCTTGATGAAGCTCTTTATATTAAACATTCTGAAGTGTAGGTTTATAAAAACAAAAATCCACTTCCTTGTTTCACTTGAGAGTCTTTTTTATCACCCTGTGTTTTGTGTTTGAAGAGATGAATTAGAAATCAGATACTGAGAAATATGACAAATTGGTGAAACTATTAAAAGAATTTGTATAGGTAGGAAAGAGTTTTGACTCTGAGGCTAGGGATCTGTGTTGCCAATTGGAAGGTTGCTGGTTCCTGTAAACGCCAGAAGTGATTCCACTCTGTTAGGCCCTTAATAAAGGCCCTTCACCTGCAATTGCTCTGTCCCTGACTTGATGTTAATCTGCAAGCTGGTCCTCCAACTTGCAAGGGAAAGTCCAGGGGTTGATGGCAGGATTGGCAATTCAGCCACTATGTTCTATTTCATCTGACCTAGTCTGGTGCTGAGGTGTCACCCGATGCAGACCTACACTTGGTTTCTAACTTGGAATCCTGAGGTGGGTCATTGTGCAGTGGATGCGGCAATGTGCTGTATCAGTGCACGCTCCTTACCTCCTCCTGATATAGGTAGGAAAAGCTGAATCGAGAGGTCTCTCAAAATGCATTTTAAGGTATCTTGAAATTATCACGATATCTTCAACTTGATAAAATGCCTTTTCAAGATATCGTAATGCGATTAACTCATGGAAATACAAATGATGACATCAACATTCCATATTCAAATGAACAACTTCACTGCCAGTTGCATTGGAGCCAATAAATGGGTAATCAGAATCTTGGAATCAGAATATCTTTATTGTCATTGTAACAAATACAATGAAATTAGGTGCAGTCCCTGCGGTGTCAAAATATAAATAACTATAATTACAAAAGGATAAGAAAGGATAAGCAGAAATAAGGTAGAACGCAAACATTCAACATAAGACCTTCATTGCACATGAACACTATTACACAAGATGTCATCTATTGCACTGCTGCATTGGAGGTGATTAGGTGGCATTCAGTGCCCTAATAGCAACAGGGTAGAAACTGTTTTTCAGTCTATTAGTCTTTGTTTTGATGCTGCTATATCTTTTGCCTGATGGCAACAGTTGGAACATGTCATGAGAGGGTTTGAGGAGTCTTTTAAGATATTTTCTGCTTTCCTGAGGTAACAAGAGCTGTGCAGCTCATCCGGAGAGGGTAAAGAGCAGCCGATGATCTGCTGGGCAGTCTTTACGATACGCTGAAGTGTTTTTTTCTGTGCTGTTGTGCAGCTGGAAAACCACATGCAAAGGCAGTAGCACAGGATACTTTCAATAGAGCAGCGATAGAAGGACACCAGCAGTTTTTGGGGGATATTATTTTTCCTGAGGACTCTCTGCTGAGCCTTCTTCTCCAGCTCAGCTGTGTTCACACCCCAGGACAGGTCTCCCATGATGTGGATTCCCAGATAGCGGAAGTCAGACACCCTGTCCACATAGTCCCCTCCGATGTAGAGTGGATTGATGTCCGTTTTCTTTTTCCTGAAGTCCACAACAAGTTCCTTGGTCTTAATTGTGTTCAGGAGCAGGTTGTTGTCAGTGCACCATGCTGTCAGCCGCTCCAGTTCGTCCCTGTAGGCGGACTCATCCTCCCCAGAGATGAGCCCCACCACAGTGGTGTCGTCTGCAGATTTGACGATGGTGTTGCTGTGGTGGGTGAGGTGCAGTCAAAGGGAGTAAGATGGAGGATTTCAGACAGGGAGGAACTGAGGCCTGGGACAGTGACAGGTTAAAGATCTTTGTAAAGACCCCAGCCAGCTGCTCTGCACAGCTCCTCAACACACGCCCAGGGATGCCATCGGGACCTGCTGCCTTCCTAGGATTGGGAGCCTGGAATAAGTGTCTCACCTCATGTTCCTCCACCCTAAGGGAGGGGGTGATGTTGTTGTGAATTGCTGCGTGTGTAACGGCTGCCTCTGGTAGTTCCATCTCAAAGCGAGCAAAGAAGTGGTTCAGCTCCTCTACCATTGAGGCGTCACTTTCAGCAGCTCCATGGCTGGTCCTGTAGTTGATGAAGTGCTGGACTCTCTGCCAAACCTTCTTGCTGTTATTACTGTCCAGGTGCTCCTCAATCCTTCTCCTGTAGTCCCTCTTAGCCTTTCTGATGCCTCTCTTCAGGTTGGACCGTGTCACGATTTAGAGAGCCTTGTCAATGCACCTAAAGGCAGTGTTCCTTTCCTTTAGCAGCCACTGAACCTCTCTTGTCATCCAGGGCTTCTGGTTTGGATAGACACGGATACGTTTCTCCACTTTGACAATGTCAATGCAGGTTTTGATGTAACACAATACACTGTCGGTGTAGAGTTCCGGGTCTGGACTTTCAAAAATGTCCCAGTTAGTCCTGTTGAAGCAGTTCTACAGCTGCAGAGAGGCTTCATCAGGCCAGGTTGTGATGGATCTTGTGGTGGTAAGAGCAGATTTGCAGAGAGGGGTGTATGAAGGAATCATCAGCAGTGACGTGGTCAGACTGGGCCAGGTGTGGAAGCTGTTTAGCTCTGTAGCCCAGCTTGATGTTTGTGTAGACCTTGTCTAGTGCGTTGGCTCCTCTAGTTGCACACTTTACGTGCTGGTGGAGTTTGGGGAGCACTGCTTTTAAATCCAGGTGATTAAAGTCCCCTGCAATAATGAACACTGCATCAGGGTAATGGCTCTGTTGGCTGCTAATGCTGCTGTATAAATGTCTCGGAGCCAAGGTAGCATTAGCAGCTGGTGGTATGTAAACAACGGTGATCATTACCACATTGAACTTCTCCGGTAAATAGATAGGTCTGCATTTCACAGTCATGTACTCCAAGTCAGGGGAGCAATGTCTATCCACTAACACTGCGTCCTTGTGGCAGTTATTATTGATGTACACACACACACCCCCTCCTCTGCTCTTACCGAAGTCTCTAGTCCTGTCGTAGCGCTGCGATGTATAGTCTGTTAGCTCAAAGGCCGAGTCTGGTATGCATGAATGAAGTCAGTTTTCCGTGAACGCAAATAAGCTACTGTCCTTGATCATGCGGTCTGAAACAACCTGGAGCCTCAGTTCATCCATCTTGTTGACAATAGATCTGGCATTAGCTTCACAAAGCTACGCTTCCAAGCCTTTTCCTCGCTGTCTCCGTAGTCTAACTAGCACGCCAGCCCTGCATCCTCACTTCTGCTTCCTCTCTCTGCGCCGCCTTCGTTGTTGGCCTCTGGGGATGGTAATCCATGGGGAGCCGGGTGTCCTGGCTACATCCACCGGAATGCTGTGCGAGTGAATGAATTCTGCCATAACACTCCCCTCGTAAAAAACTCTGATCTTAAGAAGATTGTCTCGGTTGTAGTATATGTTCGCCCAACAGGATGTAGAACGAACTAAAATCAACACACACACAAAACAAAACTCCGAAGGGGAAAGCACCGAGCCACTGCAACTATGTGCGCTGCCATAATTGTAAGCCTACCATAGTCACATGATCACTATTTTAGTAATCATTCTAAGGATAGTGAACTGCCTAAAAGGGTGATGAAATGAACACTGGTAAACACAGCATAGTGCTTCAAATGATACCTTGGTCACTTTGACTTGTCTGAAATACCTTTTAGGTTCTTTCAAATAACATTTATTTATATAGCATGTTCTCAAACAAAAGATGTAGCTCAAAATGCTTTACAGGATGAAGAAAGAAAAAAGAGAATATAAAAATAAAATTAGGCAATACTAATTAACATAGCATAGAAGTGATGTCCAGGGAGGATAGAAAAAACTAAAAAAAAAAAACTCAACGGCTGGAGGAGTAAACCAGGGTTAAACTAAAATGAAGCTATGAGAAAGCCATGTTAAAATAATGAGTTTTTAGCAGTTCTTTAAAGTGCTCCATCGTACGATTTGGGGTGTAAGGTAAAAGGCATTCTGAAATACAGGATGGTGCGAGATTATTTAAGGCTTTGAAAACCACAAGTATTTTGAGATATCTTGAAAAAACTTCAGGTGCAATTTAAAACATCTTAGATCTGCTTGAGACATCTAGAAACACCATTGTGTACATTTTGGAATATCTGAAATGGAATTAAAGCTTTCTCAAGTCAACTTTCTACAAAATAGCCAATGTTTTCAATAGAACTTAGTATTATTTAAAGAGTCAGAACTTAGTAGTATTTAAAATATCTTGAAATGTATTTGAGATGTCTGGAACTGTACAGGAGATTAAATATAGATTGAAGATATTGTATCTTTAAATCATTGTGAGATATCTCAAAATGGGCAGGTTGTTATCTCAAGATATCTTGAAATGTAGCAAGAGATCTTATCGCTGAGAATATTTTCAGTTATCACCTACAGTATGTCACCTATAGTATGTATGGAGGAAGTATAAAGTACTGTGGGTCACCACTTTTTCACTGGTTTAGGTATGTGGATGACACGGACTTCAAAGCTGCAACACTTCACAGACCACATTAACTTGGTGGACAGTCACATCAGCTTCACACAGGAAGAGATCAAGGACAACCAATTAACCTTCTTAGACTGTATTGTATGCATAGAAGCAGGCGATAAACTCAGGATTGACATATACAGCTAGCCAAAACACACATACGAGTGCTTGCGTTTTTGCTCGCACCACCCCCGGAACATAAATTAGGAGTCATCAAAATATTATATTACCAATGGACCCTACTTCTAAGGAAGAAGAAAAGCTTCACGTGAAAAAGTCCTAATCTGCTTCTTGCTATCCAAAATGGGCTTTTATAAAAACAGTGCAAAAAAACAAAATAGATATACGAGAAAACCAAAAACACGGAGGAAATGGAACTTTCTAGACGTGTTAATGTCACAGTGCCTTATGTGAGTGGTGTGTCAGAAATTTCAGGAGAATTTTCACACATCACCACATCCCAGTTGCCTTCAAGCCTTACAACACTCTAAAGAAAAACTGTTGACCCCAAGGACCCAGTCCCACATTACAGACAGAATTATATTGTATATGCGGTGTCAGGAGAGAACTGTATATTGGAGAAACAGCAGCTATTGGCCAGTGCCGGATTAAGACGTTTAGAGTCCCTAAGCATTTAAGTTTTTGGTGCCCCCGTATATATGACCTGATCACTACTATGTAGTGACCAGATTTTTACCTTGCGCAACATCACAAAGCAATGCACAAAGTGGCAAAGGCAGTTATACATAAACTTTGTAGACTTTGAAAAAGCCTTTGGCAGCCTCCATACAGAATAAGAGATTTTGAGATTCTATGGAATTCCCATCAAGACCATACATATCATCAGAAGTTTTTATGCAGACTTTACCAAATGCAGTAGGCTATAGCAGCCTTTCCTTTGTAGTCAAGACAGGAGTAATACAGGGCTGTGTGATGTCTGCCATACTTTGCAACCTGCCCATAGACTAGGTGGTGAGAAAGGCTGCAGCAGAAGATGCACAGAGGGATATCAGATGGACTCTATTCACCACCTTATAAGACCTTGACTTTGCAGATGATCTTGCCTTGCTGTCCCACATACACCAACATGTGCAGTGAAAAACTGAACGACTGTGCCTCTTTGGAGGCCAAGTGGGACTGAGAGTGAGCCAAAAGAAAACTGAGATCATGAGACTAAATGTGACATCCCCTGCACCAATCAAATTATATGGTGCTCATTCGGTTGCTGGCTGGAGCATCACTTCTGTCTTTTTGTTCGAGATAGTGAGGCCAAAATTGGAGTATGCAGATTGAAGTCAGTCCAGGCTAGTATGCATGTCCTTTTGTGAGGTGGTGTTTGGAGCACAGTCATTCATGAAGGGAAGCCATGGTCTGTTTTCATCTGTGCCTTTGTTTCATCCTTGAGTCATCTCAGAATAAAAAAGTTTTCTCTCCATGTGAAATCATAGATCAAATCCCACAATGGAGTTCCTATATTCCTTACATAGCATGCCAGAAAACTTGAGACTGAAGAGGGTAGAAGTGGGAGTGCAACTTTGTTTGACACCATTTGTGACAGCAAACAGATTTAAGATTTCACCATTGTCCAGGACATGGTGCTAACATGCTATTATGAAATTTCCTCACCATTGTAATGAATGTCTGCAGACAGCCAAACTTGACCATGATTTTTCACAGCTTGTCTTACTGTGTTAAATGCTTTGGTGATGTCCATGAAGGTGATATACACCATGTCCTTCTGTTCTTGACACTCTTTTTGAAGCTGCAGAGTCAATGACAAAGTCAGTGAATTGCCAGTATTTTGAACAAGGATGGTGGCTTTGTGATTAAGGTTCTGCATTGGTATCTGAAAGGTTGCCGGTTCAAATCTCAATCATGTCAGAAGGAATCCTAAGTAATTGCCTGAGTAAGGCAATTAACCTGAAAATTGCACTGCATAAAGGCTGACCATGACTCCCAAAAGTCATGCAATTTTCCCCTCAGGGGTTAAAAAAGAATATCAAATCAAAAAGATCATGGGATGTGCAGAGTCTCAAAAGAAGATATCCATTTCTGTTGCATTTCCCAATGCCATGTGTGCAGATAATTCCTTCCAACACTTTATAATCTGAGCCTATGCTGGCATTAAAGTCACCCAGGATGATGAGCTTATCAGTATCTAGTACTAACATAACATCAGAGACCAGTTCCTCTTAGAATCTGCCCTTCACTTTATCTCGGTTGGTCGGTGTAGGCATGTATGCACTTATCAGTGTTGCCTGTTTCTTTTCATGTGTTAGCAGGTATATTGACATCAGGTGATTGTTGATGCCCTTTGGTTTTGTAATGAATTGGTTGACTAAGTTGGATCTGATGGCAAATCCCCTCACTTGCTTCATGACATTCCCCCTTTTGCCCAGCAGGCCAAAAGAGCACATAGCCTGCAGTTGATTCTGTAAGCTATTCTTTTTCAGGCAGGCTCATTAAGCACTGCAATCTTAATACTGTACATGGTGAGTTCTCTGGCGATAAGCACAGTTCTTCTCTCAGGTCTCTCTTACTATCAAGAAGAGCCTGTATGTTCCATGATCCAACTGTAATGGGGTGATCTTAATTAATTTCCTTTTGTATTTTTTTTTATCTTTGTGTCCACTGATTTTGGGATACCTGCCAGCTCCAATAGGTTGGTCAGGTTAAAGATAAAGCAGGCGATTTTTATGGCACCTTTTCCTGCCTTCTCCTCTTTGTTGATGTAAGCAGTGCATCGCTTTGTAGTGCTGCTGAGTCTTTCAAGTAGCTACCAAAGTCCAGCACTGCTTTTTTAGGGCTATAGCTTCCAGTGAATCCCCACCTGATGGTTGTGCAAACAGGGAAGGATTAAGAATTGGTGGAAGGCTAGTAGATGAATAAGTAGGAAAGAAGTGGAGGGAGGTGGGTATATGATAATATCATATCTTGAGCTTCATTTTGATTAACGTGAAGGAAATTTCCACACCATTGGCCTTCCTCTCTCTTCCGGGTCTCTTTAGTTCTAGTGACAGAACAAGTTCCCGACTAATGGAGATGGGGCTTGATGCAGTGGATGACCAGGGCTTACTATTTTACTGAGAGGTGCATAATCACTGTCATTTGGCATTGTCTGTGTGTTTCCTAAGATATTTTTGTCATTCGCCATTTAGTTATATGTGTTTTGCTATATGGTAGTTAGCTTTTTGAAATTAAAAAGGTGAAAATGAGCAAGACAATTGCAATACCCAATATACAATGTATTGTGGTTACCAGTCAATGAGTTTTGGGAAATTTGATGGTGACATCAGAAAATCCAGTCATGAGACTGCTTACACTTCAAAACAGTTGACTGAAATTTCTGACAGATTATACAACAAGGGCAGCACGGTGGCGCAGTGGGTAGCGACCCGGGTTCAGGTCCAATGACATGCAGGTTAGGTGCATTAGCGGTTCGAAATTGTCCCTAGTGTGTGCTTGTGTGTGTGTGTGCGTGCCCTGCGGTGGGCTGGCGCCCTGCCCGGGGTTTGTTTTCTGCCTTGTGCCCTGTGTTGGCTGGAATTGGCTCCGGCAGACCCCCGTGACCCTGTAGTTAGGATATATTTTAGGTTGGATAATGGATGGATGGATTATACAACAGTCAAAGTGTAAGATGTGGTCAGGTATCGCAAACCCTCTCATACTGCTTGTGAAACGATGGCCAATGAAGCTACAATTTTGGCTGATTAAAAAATTCAGTTTTTGATTGCAAATTGGACTTAAAATCTTGTCCAATTCACCATAAAATCATCAATTGAATGCATTAAGTTCATAGTGCATCAACAATTATTTTAACGAGTTAAAGAAAATCCGAGCACATCTAACCAGTTCTGTCATTTTTACTTTGGTTACCTGTGTCCTTTAGAATATTTTTTAAAATGCTCTGGTATTTAACACTTGTCCCTCTTTATATTTTAAAGTACCTGTCACCTTATATTCCCAGTTGTAACATGGATGTGCTTATTATTACAAGAGTTCAGTATAAAAGAGGCTGAGGTGGCCTTTTTCTGTTACACACCAAAAATTCTGGAATACCTTAGAAATAGAGATATGCCAGGTTAATGCAATGGAACATTTTGAAAAACTTCTCAAAACACACTTTTTTAAGTTGTAATTTACAGAGCTGATTTTTTTTTTGTAGCAGCAATTCTAATCCATTATAATATGTACTGACTATGCTGTCTGTCTAAGACATGATGAAGTCTTAGTTTACAGTGCACCATCTATTGCAATGTACAGTATTTTATAATTTAGCTACTATCCATCCATCCATCCATCCATTATCCAACCCGCTATATCCTAACACAGGGAGCCAATCCCAGCCACCACAGGGCGCAAGGCAGGAACAAATCCGGGCAGGGCACCAACCCACTGCAGGGCACCAACCCACTGCAGGGCACACACACACACACACCCACACACCAAGAACAATTTAGGATTGTCAATGCCTGCATGTCTTTGGACTGTCGATAGGAAACCCACGCAGACACGGAGAGAAGATGCAAACTCCACGCAGGGAGTGTGCCACCGTGCCGCCCCCATCTACTATGTACTAAAATGCTAAAATCTGTTTGTGCAGTCTGTAGGGCAATCTGATTGGTCAGCATGGCTTTGGTGTGATTGGTCAGTTTGACTGGTGAGAGTGGGAAATGCATGAGGAGTGAAGGTACATGCTGAGAGAGTCATCCTACAAGACAAAGTATAAAACCGAACAGGAGGTGAGAAAGACGCCTCAAAAAATAATGGCAGAGTTGCAGAAACAGTCTTTACAGAAACATGTTTGAGAGAAAGAACGCCGGTGAAGAGACATTCACTGTAATGTAAACACAGTTGAACAGCACTGACGGTAAGAGATGGCCCATAATTAAAAATTATTTTATCACTTGTCCTTGACTGGTACAGTGGCTAGTGTAGTAATAAAGTGCATTGCATTTTTTATTCCAACAGAGGATGCTTCATAAACATTAACGATACTTTTACACATCCTATCCAAATGTCACATAGCAGAGACATAGCAAGCAGACAGACACACACATAAACACGTGTTCTTTTATTAGGGTGGATTGCATAACCATATACTGCTCTTCCTAGATTAACCCTTATTAACCTCTACTATTCTTGGTTTTCTTTTCTTTTTCGGATTTCTACAGTTGAATTTTGCACCATGACTATCTAATTATCAAAGGATTGCAAAGCTTCTTGCTGATGTTGGAACGAATATGGACACTCAAAACCGCCAACGAAACTCACAGTGTCCAATCTTCTAGGATGAAGCTTAAAAAACAGTAAGAACTATTTAAATACATTTCTATTGGGTAGAATGCCCAGTGGCGGCTGGTTCAGCTTTGGGCCTTGGAACCTCTGTAGATTTTGCTTGCTTTTTTTTTCCAGCATTTTGCTGGCTAAAATTTTAACATTTTTTCTCTCCTTCTTGGCCATCTGAACATTGCATTTGAGTTATCATTATAATAATTAGAGACTTAACAAATGAATTTAGAAATGTAATCAAAAATTAAGGACTCTGCTTTATCTAATACTTATCTTATTTATGCCAGTTACATATTGACTTATTCTCATTTATTGTTATTGGTACAGTATTTCATTTATTTATTCATTTGTACGCTTGTTTGTTTCTAATTTTTTTTTCTCACATTCGTTCCCTTGAACATCTTGTAAAGAACTTTGAGCTGCTTTAGATATATACAATTGCAATAACTGACTAATAAATGTCCTGCCATAGGTTCCACCTATTGGAAAGTATTGCTGAACAATTGAGGGAATATTTTTTAAGAACATGTAGTGGTGCCAGGGCTGGTTTTCTGTCTCCCACCCAATTATTTTAAGATAGGCTCTAGTGCTCTAAGACCCTGCATTAAATTAAATACAGTAGGTTCAATAAAAGATAGACTGATGGAGGTCTTCATTGTTATGTGCACTCCGAGTGATTACACATTTGACCCCCAGCAAGAGATGACAATAAGGACACAAGCCAGAATGCTGAGGAGAAGGAGGAGGTACAATTCCCCATCTCACTCACAGGAAAAAAATGGCAAGGACAGGGGAAAGGAGAAATGTGCTGTTCAGAGGCAGGCAAGCGAGGGAGTGAATGTGAGCGCATAAGCAGAGCCACTGGGTACCAAACACTGCATACTACTTTCCCTTTTATCCTGTGTCCCAAAGCTCGAGTCATTCTTCACTCTTGCACTCCCTGTGTGGACTTTAAATTGCTGTCTTGTTTATTTTATAATTTACCATCGCCCTGATAATTTAACATTCTTAAACCCACTTAAATCTAAATCAGGCTGACAGGAGGTCAGAGCCTAACCTGGCAGCATTGTGTACAAGAGAGCTTCCTGCCAGGGGCAGAGTGCCAGTCCCACTCCTTCACAAACATCCTGTGTTTCACAGGGGCCACAGAGGATCATCTCTTACTCCAATTTTATCCAAAAAGAATCCTAATAAAAATGTTTCGTTAAAGGTAAATATTAACATCTAATGTATATATTACAGCAGGTAGCAGTGCATTTAGTAACAAAGAAATGTGCTTTAGCACACCTGAATGAATGTGCTTTTGTTTTATCATACCTTCCGTCTAATCTTTCTGTGATCTGATCTGTACAGTGAAATCTTTGTTATGCGACGCTTGCTGGACTTTATAGGTACGCATTAATCAAATTTGATGGTTACTAAGAAGGTCACACTGCACTTTGTGATACAATGTCACCCCATCCTGAGGGTGCCTTCATATTGGCACTGTGTTAGAGGCCCTCTTACAAATGTAACCCCACAGCCTCACCCACAGTGAAGCAGAACGGTGAAAATGGTCTGAACTTGCACAGCAATAAAATAAAATAAATAAGTAGATTTAAAGCAATCAGCCGTGCCTGCCAGTACTCAAGCTTTACAAGTTATCAACTAGAAGGTAACATTCTTTCTTGACATTTTTGTGATGTGCAATTGACAGATGAATGGAACTTTTATTAGGAGCACCATATAAAAATGTAGTGTTCAGTATTATTTTTACACTAAACAAAGGAAGGAATAATGAAAATATCTGTAAAAGTATCACCACCGCCCAAGAAATGTAGAAACTAAAGACCTGGACATGTCATATGTGATGTGCAGGTTCTTCTCATTTCTATGATTTTTGTTTCCCTGCATTCTAAAGATGTGCCTGTGAGGATAAAGAGTGACTCTAAATAACACAATTTGAATGAGTGTGCGAGGATTATTTTGGGTCAGACTTTTTCTTATTTGCTGTTAACACCTTATACTGGGAGACGCAGACTCAAAAAAAATGGATAATTCCTGTGTTGCCTTGGCTTTGTTTTGAGTTCATTGTCTTGCTGGAGAATAAATGGTGTGGTTTTGATAATGCTAAACTTGTTGTTTAGTCTGATGGCCAAAAAACACAACTTTGTTCTCAGTTGATCATTAGTACATAGGCGCTTCTTGCAGCTGATTTGAGAGTCTCCCATGTGCCTCTTGGCAAACTCTTGCTGGGATGTCAACAGTAGCTTTCTCATTGCCACTCTCTCAAACAGCTGCAGCTGGTGAAGCACCTTGGCAACAGTTGTCTGCACCAGTCTGAGCCACTGTAGCTTGCAGTTCCTTTGGGCATATCATAATTCTCTTGGTGATCTCCCTCACTAGTCTTCCTCTTGTATGATCACTCGGGTTTTGTTGATGGTCTGCTCCTGACAGAATTTCAGCTTTGCCCTGCTCTTTCCATTTCTTATTGATTGATTTTCATGGACTCCAAGAAATATCTAGTAACTATTTTCTTGTCTCCATTCCCTGAATTTTTTTTTTTTTCCAAGTTGCTTGGAGTGATCCTTTTGTTTTTTTTTTTTTTAATTGTGTAGGTCTGGCTATGCTACTGGCTCACCGCAAACTGGACCTAGCAAATAAAGCTGCATTTATACTACAATTAGCAGTTAGGTGATCTCCGTTGAACTAATTATGTGACCAATTGGCTGCACCAGTGATGATTTAGGGGTGTCATATTAAAGGATGTGAATACTTAATGGGTCAATTATTTTATATGTGTAATTAATTTAGACCACTTTGTGTAGATCTTTGTCTTCTTTGACATTAAACAGCCTTTTTCTGTTGATCAATGTCAAAAAAAGCCAAATTAAATCTACTGTGATTCAATGTGGAATAAACATAAAATGCGAAAACATTCAAGGAGGTGAATATTTTTTATGGTAACCCATTGATAAGACCTTATAATTATGTGCGTTAAAATTCTTGAACCTCATCCAGGACTGGTTTCTGTCTTGTGTCCAGTGCTACCTAGATAAACCCTGACTCCCCGTGACCCTAAAACTGGATTAATAACTGGTTTACTAAATCAATGACATTTGAGTGGCCTGCCAGAGTCAGACAAGTTGTTAATTGTATGAGGCTCACCAACAATGTACAATCATTTCTGATGATACGTCAGCAGTGTTATTTCCCATTGAGATTGATTTTGTTTCTTGAATTCCAGCTGTTTATAAAAAATCATTGTCACAATGTAAATTTAGATCAATTAAACTTCTTCTGAGTGCAGATCTGTTTTCCATCATTTCATGTATCTTGCGGAGGTTGCCAAGCTACAAAACCACAATAGGCTAAGGGCCTCTGACCTTAACAGGCTCTTTGGGACCCCCATAGGCTCACGTCTCCGGGGTTTGCGACGACACAGATTTGGCAGTTTACTCCCAGCCTGTTTTGCTGCAGCTCTATGCATCCCTAATTGAGATCAGACAATTAGCACAACAAGGGCACCGGGAGCTCCTGTTTACATGAATAATTCTGCCCAGTGTGTGATAGTGGGAGTCTCTGTGGACACCACCGCTCTCCTTTGAACTGGGGATCTGATATAGGAACAGTGTAATACTGTACAGCGCAGTTTATTATGCTTACTGATGTTCAGAATCTCAACAAATCAGTTAAACAGTTAACGCAAACTCTACTTTTAAAGATCTAAGAAGGATGAAAATGTGCAGAAATGTTCATCTCTGTTACACAATCACTAGAACATTTTCACTTCAAATTTGTGTTTCTGCTCAGTTCATTTTTAAATATAAATCCTACTTATTGTTAATTAAAACAGAAATAAAGTAACAAAGATGTCCGAGTCTAATCACACTTTGAACATTTATGTAATACAAGCTGACATAAGTCTGACAACAATATCCACCCTCTGTCGTAGGTTGTCTTGTATGCAGTGTTCTCCCGCAAGCTTTTTAAAGGATCCTTTTCTACAGGGCAGGTGATCAAAATGTTTAATTTGAGGCACGAACTGTGCAACCCCTGTCCTGCAGCCATGTAGGAAGAGGCCTGTCTTTTCCAGAAAGCAGCTGTTCTGTGCCTTATGTATACAGTTGTTGCTCTATAAGTTAATTTGAACAGAAGAGCGCTTTACACAAATTCTGGGAAATGCAACAAATGATTTTTACCAACTGAAATTGTATTACATGCAAAATTCCTGTTGAGTCAAGATGAACGATATTAACTGTTGATTGTTATGTCACAATAAAACTGAAGAGTTCATTTACCTTATGTAAAAAATAAGGAAAAAATCTGCAGGAAGACCAGTCCATCCAATCATTTCCTAAGCCTATTTCGTAGAGCACAGACGTTCAGGCAGTCAAACCCAATCCAGGCATCTGGAAAAAAGCAGAAGCTAAGCTGGAAAGGAGGGTATTCCATCTTTGATGTTATGGAACACTTTCAATTAAAATGTTTTCTGCCTTTGCTGTTATGTTTTTCTGATCTTTTGCATAGCCATTTTGGGTATTGCAGTACATAGATTTCCATTTTGAGACTCATTTTTGATTTTGGCTACTACATTGAAGACAGGTACATTTGTTCCTGATATCAATGTAAAATCATGGTGTTATTTTAATATACTAGTTAAATACATTTTACTATTAAGCAAAACACATATTGAAATATTTTTTTTCTGAAAAAAAAAACCTGAGATACCTCAGAGTTGGGGTCTGGAACAGAAAATTGTTTGTGCATGACAACTTCACAATGATGGCTTTGTACACACTAGCCATGTAAAAACTTGCCTGGATGTAACAAGACAGTTCCTATTTAGTCCGTTGCAATCAAATGTCACAGTTTCCCTTTGAATTTCACAGTCAAGAGACACTAATTGTTGAGAG
Organism: Polypterus senegalus; assembly: GCF_016835505.1. Lineage (NCBI taxonomy): Eukaryota > Metazoa > Chordata > Cladistia > Polypteriformes > Polypteridae > Polypterus > Polypterus senegalus. Next base: position 184,761,153 of record NC_053157.1, read on the forward strand.
ATATTCAGATGGTCATGGTTCTAAATATGTAATTTATTTTTTGTCAAAATAGACACTCTCCAAAATATGACTAATAATAAAAAATGAAATATTCTGTTTTGTGACACCATACTGATTCATTCTTTTTTCAGACATCCACTACGATCAGTTTACATGTGTTGCAAATATTCACACATTTAGCACCATGACCCTGAAGACGGTTTGCAGGATAACTCATAGGCGTCTTCTGCCTATAGATCGACTTATATGAGTTAACTCATATTTAGCATTCAAAGCAGTTCAATTATTTTTTAACTGTTTCCTGTCACCATTTTGTGGATGGTTGCCACCATTTTGTGGAGCAGTTGCTAAGGACTCATGCGAAGAGGCTGATACCACAAGTGCAACAAGTTATCCAAGGTTGCGGATAACATTGTTGAGAGTTTACATGCAAATTTCCTCTGCCTAGTTTTTCTAAGTAGATTTTCAATATGACCTCTGACTTAGAATTTGGAGTTTTGTTTTCAGCTATAAAGAGTGTGTTTTGATCTTCCGAAAATAACTTTTGATGATTGTTTTGATTGTGTTTCATCTCCCAGTCCTTTTCATATATAAAACCATCTTCTCCCATGTAGAGCAGAACAGCTGGGAACAGTCACATATGCAAGTGCACTTAACAAACCTGTTGTTAAAGGTATAATTATTATGCATAACACATTAATTGAGCAGCCTTAATAACTCTTTCTCAACAATATTAATAATTAAGCAGGAATGTAAGATGAGAACTTTTTAGTCATTCATTTATCAATTTTCTGAAATTGTTTACTTCATTATTTTTTTGCAGCTGGCCTTTAACATTATGCAATTTACTAATCACATGCTACCACTGAACTACCTGAAGGGAAAGTATCACCCTCTTGCCATGGCCTTGACCTTAAGTGGGAAGAAAAACCTTGGCTTTCCCAATGAGGGTCTACATGTTTCTTTGTTATAAAACAGAGTTCTGATGGCCTTCTAGGATCTTACTCAGTTCCAGCACTTCTAGAATGTGCTGGTTTGTCTGCCCTGTTATCATTTTCTCCATTGAGGTTGACCTGGTGGCCTCAAGTATTGTAGAGTACTTTTTGTGTCTTCTTTCCAAGGTGTTAACAAGACTCTGTACCACTGAAGAATTTTTTTCAGAGATACAGTACTAGTCCTTGTGTATCATGCTAGCATAAAAACAGGTGAATCATCTCTGTAGATCCTTTTTTTTTTTAAAAGTCTCCTTTGGACATTTCTTCTTTAGTAAATGCCACGTAGTTAGTTTCCTTATCACATTACACATAAAAAAAGACAGGACGAACTTGATTTTAGGAAAGTGGGGCTGAAATGTCAGTTCAAAATAATTTATTTCTGATCTTTCACCTTTCAGGCACCAGGAAGATAACTCTCCTAAGTATCACAGACAATACAGTAGCTGTAATGAGTTTCAAGGGCAACACAGCTGAGACTTAGGGAGTAGTAGACGTTATTTTTATTACAAGTGTGAATGTACTCTTAGGAAGTACTGGTATAGAAACAGAGAAGGAAGTTGCTTGACAATGGCCCAAATAACTTAAAAATACAAACAAGATTTCATCGTTTCTACACAAGTCTGCCAAAGCACATTCATCATTGTGGTATCCCTCTCTGCACCCGTGTTTTCCTGGGTGGATGGTCCAGAAATGAATCATCCTGGTGTAACCTCTGCTTTGTTATTTGGGTTATTCTTTCTATTGTTTTAGGAGTAACAGCCATGCATAGGACAAGCAAACATGGCAAGTTGGTTTGGATCACTGCTCTGCTGTATCTGCTGGGACATTCTTGCATCCTTGTTTCCCCATAGCGCTGACATCAGTCACATGGAGAAATGGGGTGTGCTGGTTTATTCAAATGATGAAAAGATGAAGGAGCAAAGCTTGAAGAACATGCACATAACAAACCAGGTGTTGTGGCTGTAAGCATTGCCAACTTTGTGCTACTGATCCAGTAAGAAAGATATTTAATATAAATCAAATCTCCTCCCACTTCATCTTATCTTCAACATGGTGCAAATGCTGAGATCAGGATTACAACTCCCATCAGCTAGTGTGCCGCTCCAAACTATTTCATCACAGCTCACAAACTTTAAATAAGTGCATCGATAAAAGTGGCATGTCATCAAAAGTAGCAACGTCTGCAGGTTTTTATCCCTCAGCCACTTTGGAATAATGCTTATATTAAAATTCTAATACATTTGATTAACTAGTGGCACTACAACTGAACTACTACAACTAGAAAATTTCCTGGAGAAGTCAGGCTATAAAGCAACACATTTAGGATGATTTTTTTTTTTGCTTAAATGCCATCAGAAAATACCATGTAGATCTGACCTGACAAAAAAGTTGTTTAGCTCCCATTTGAAGCTCACTATGTGTGCATAATAACATAACACTCTACACAGAAAAGTACCATCTTGATTAAATTGTATAATTGTAGTATATTTTTATTACTGTTTCTAGTCCCTGTGACATGTCTGGGACTGAAAAGTTCGTCATTTTCAAGTCTTCAAAAATAAACTTTTAGATTTCAAAATGTATGTTTTCTAATCTCAGATTGCAACAGTGCTCTGTTCTCTGCACAGCTTCATGTAAAATATTTCCTCTGTCATTGTTCAGTAGAATTCAGAACAGTTGGCTGTAGTTTGCAGCACATGCTCAAGCTACTCAGTGTTGATTTACTGTATATCTACAGCTAAGATGAGCCAGCATGCAAAATATTTGAACTGTTATTTCCTTTTTAAACAGCTGGTAGTAATACTTTTAAACAATCTGCATTTTTGTATGTATGATGAATTCCCTTATTCATCTTCATCTTTTTTTAAGACACTCAAACAGCCCAAAATGCATAAGAAAAGAAATAGTCAGTGGAGTCCATGCAGCATGAGAAAACACCAAGTGTTGGCTATAGGTGAATAACGTCAGTGTCAAAAGAGGCGACTTTTTAATTCCAACTGTATGCCATAGTACACAGGAATGTCCGCACAGATATGCAAAGTAAGAAATAATGTTATTGTTGCACCATAGTTGAAACTGTAAAAATCATTAGGAGATTGTCCAAATTTATCTGAGATTGGCTGTCAATCTAATTTACACAATTTATTCCTTGGGTGATGTCCTCCAGAAGTGTTGTCTGGTAAGTGCCCTCTGAAAGACACAAAGTCTCACTGCAATCCCCTGTCTGACAAGATTCCAGATCAATGGCAGGTGTTATGATCACATGCCAAGTGTACGCGGGAGTGTTGGTGTGACAGAAAATGTCCAGGATATTACATGGAACAAACAGTGGCAGACCGAATTGTAATCTAGGAACAAGCATGTGTTAAAACACAAAATCAATGCTGTAGTTGAAAGCAATGATGCAAAATCCTCAAACTAATTCAATTTACTGTATTTACCTCTAAGTAACATGAATCTATGTCATTTGTTATAGAAATAGATCTGTTGCTTGGATGGCAGAGTAAATGTGCTGCAATAAGTTGAACGCGATGACATAATACATCATGTGACACCCCCATCATACGTGACCGGCAACGGCAGCAAAAAATTTATTGGCACCAGTAAGAGTAAGAAAAGTATAAATGTAAAAGGTAACAAATTTTGTAATAGGAACTAGCTTATCTTTCTGTTATTGGCCTAATTTTTGCTTACTGATATTTGTTTTCTGTTTTTCTTTGTTATTTCACTTGTATTACTTGCTTTGTATTATTTAACTGTCTTTTATTAAGTTGTGTCTTCCCTGGTAATGATTGTGTTTTAAATTTCACTCACTGGTTGTGTAATTGCTGCTTTTCATATCTATCTATCTATCTATCTATCTATCTATCTATCTATCTATCTATCTATCTATCTATCTATCTATCTATCTATCGAGAGAGAGCTTTAAATAAATCCTTTTGTGAGGGATACCTGGCATCCTTATGCCATTACATATCAAGATTGAAGGACCAAAGGAGAGAGCATGCACATGGCCATATATCTGCCGCAGATCTCTAGACTGCAGCCATCCTGGGTTGCAGTGGTGCCTCAGATTCCTACATGGCATAATGGGACATGGAGTTCTTCAACTCAGCCTTGTTGGGTTCTGTATGTATTACCCGGCGGTGCTGCAGGGACTGGACAGCACTACTTTGTGGAGCTTCTGCCTCACCCAGAAGTGCTTTCGGACCACATGTGTGTAACATTGGAATTACTCCTGAGTGGTAAATAAAAGGAGCTGCCTGCCTCGCATCAAGGAGTGAGAGCTGGGAATAGGAGAACAACAATTATGTGGAGGAGGCAGTGCCCAATGGCACTGAGAAAGAGCAGAGAAAGAGTTGCAGAGTGCTTTATAATTGCCTGTGTGCTGTGCTTAGTTATACTGTGCTTTGGTGGTGGTTTTGAAACGCTTACTTGAGGAAGAGTTTCCCACAATAAAGACTCTTTTGCCTTTTAACTTTTAACTCCAAACCTGTTTGTGTTGGGTATTTGAGCTGGAGTCCCCTTTAGTGTCCACACTTCCCATTTATTGTTCTTCCATTATAAAAGTAGCAGCAAGCCTTACACAACTTGCACAACCTCCTATATTATCCGCTTGATCTGTAGAGCAATGAGAAGTGTTTTTACACGTTATAACAGACAGAAAATTTCTTTCAGCAGTTTTATTCATTTCACTGTTTTTCACTATCCCACTACAACCTTTCTACAGTTTTTGAGCTTTTGTGGAATGATTTTGCTACTACTGATCATTTGTGCTTCACTGAGTTAATTTCAAATTGAAAATCATTTTTACTACTTGATCATGCTCCTATTTCTCTTCTCAAGTCTTGCATCTCAGTTGTTGCAGGTCCCATTTCTTACCTCATTATTGCATTTCTAATTTGTGGAAGTGTTCTGTCTACTCTTTAAACTGCTGCAGTTACACATCCTCTTAAGAAACCTGTTCTTGGTATATCTTTTCTTGATCTTCCATTCCTCGCTTAGGTACTGAAAAAAGGTTGCCATTCTTTATGAACCATTTCAATTTGGTTTTGGCATAGTACACAGCACAGAGACTGCACTCTTGAAAGTAGTCATTGATCTGCTTATATCTGCTGATGCTGGGGCACTCAGCATTCTCCTACTTTTGACCTTAGTGCAGCCATTGACATTATAAGTCATAAAATACTCAATAGACATAGCTGGCACATTTGTATCTTGGTTTAAATTTTATATATCTGATATAAAATATTTTGTTCTTTTGATAAATGTAAATCCCATTCTGTTCCTACTACCCAAGGAGATCTGGGCTTGGCCTCCTCCCTTTTCAAATATATATGCTCCGTTCAGGGAACATTATTCACCGACTTGGCCTCCGCTTTCGTTGGTCTGCCGATGGCAGTCAGATCTATCTTAATGTTAAGTCTACAATTTAGTCGTCACTCTGATATTTGCTTGAATGTATTTCTGATTTAAAGACTTGGTCAGACACTCATTTTTTTAAACTGAATGCTAATAAGTGTTACTGGTAGGCCTCAAATTAATTTTCTCCAAGATTACAGAATTCAACATTAACATTGATGGTGTGTTATTTTAACCTTTACAAGTTCTGCAAAAATGTCAAAAAATACATGTCAAATAAAGTTGACTATTATAAATGATCTATTTAGACTTAAATGAATTATTATTTTACAAACAATATATAATGTAGCATGCTACTAATATTAACTAGAATGGGTTTAAAATGCCTTATTTATTACTCTATCAGATATTTCCATCTTTCTGATCTATTTTTGATTACTTATCTGAATTACCCGAACTGTTTGGAAAAAAAGCTCCTGAAACACACTTTTTAATTTGGAGTTTTTTATAGTTGTTTTTTTTATTTTACACTCCAATTCCATCCATCTATTTTCCTCACCCACTTATCCAGGGTGATGTTGCGTGGTAGCTGGGGCTAACCCAGCAATAATAGGGCACAAGCACAAATAATCCACTAGTCCATCGACAGATTATAATATGCATTTTAATATAATGTACTCTGTTGATTTGCAATCATTGCTAATCTATACTATTCTCTGTTTTCCTTTCTGGTTTCCTTCTGCTTTGTCATGCATCTTTGCCATCTGATTAAAGTACTCCGCAGCCAGCCATAATATTTGAAAAGAATGTGGACACTCCAGATTTCGACGGGGCTCGCTGCATGAAATCTTCTAACAATGCTTCACGACAATAGTGAATAATGAAGAGTAGAATACCCAGTGGGGGCTGGATAGTCTTTTGGTCTGGGGATGCCTGCAGGTTTGTTTTTCTCTAGCATTTTACCAGTTTGAGTTTTTATTATGCTGTCCTCACTGGCCATCTGACAATAGCATCAGACTAATCATTATAATAATTAGAGTGTTAAAAAATAAGTTTAGCAATTTAATCCATGCTTAAGGACTCTATTATTTCTGTTTATCTATATTACTAGCTGTGCTACCTTTCTAAGACATGTTGAAATCAAGGTGATCAATGTAGGCCTCAGTGTTAACATTTGCAGTGCACCATGCATATTGTATGTCTCGGTTATTTGCCATTTGGTATGGGATTCGTAAAAGCAATGTTTAGTTTAGTGATGTGCTGATTTGGTGATGTGCCATCTGTTGGAATGACAAATGCAATTACTGAAAATGTTTGTGATGCAACAACTTTTGAAATGACAGAGAGACATACTGTAGCAACCAGACGTACACAAAGACAGACACTTATCCTTTTATTGAGATGGATGTAAATTTGTATTTTGTTTATTGTTTTATTAATTAGTTTTGTATTTCTTTTTATTTATTTCACAATTCTTTTGAATAGTAAATTTTTTCTTTATCTTGTAAAGCAATTTCAATTATGTGTTTGGTATGAAAATGTGACATATAAATAAGTGTTATTCCCAACCCCCATTGCTAGCTATGTGCTATTATACTAATTTTTAAGTCAGCTAATCCTGTTAACTATTAATTGTTATGTTAAAAATAGACATGGCACGATACCACTTTTTTATGTCCGATACCGATACCGATATTGTGAATTTGGATATCTGCCGATACGTCACAAATCCGATACAGTCATTGAGTCTTTTTTTAAACAGAAAACAAAAATTAATGCTTTCAAAAAAATGTCCAGATACATTTTATATACCTCAACACAAATACCACCATCAAAGGCTACCACCCCGCGAAACACTTGTATTGCATAAATTACATTCGGCAGTCTTGGCTTTTTCTTCTTTTGAGTCGGAAGTAACTCCAAACTGCTGACATGTCGGCAAGTCTCACACGCAACAGAAACTCTTATCACGTGATGCATGTCCCAAATCACGTTATGCATGCGGTAATTATTTTCCGTAATTTTTAAAGGATCAAATTACATTTTTTATTGCTTCCCGATTTCCGATCCAGTAATTTAGGTCAGGATCGGACCGATACCGATACAGAATATCGGATCGGCGCATCTCTAGTTAAAAAACGTACTTGACACTCTGTGAAGTGGGATTTATATTGGGTTAAATAATGAAAAATATGTGGCTTACTTAAATGGCACAGCTTTCTATTACAGGTATGTCATTTGTATCTCTTCAAATTGTCACCTTTCTATTTTCTCATGACTTTTATAAATGCAGGGAACAGTATTTCTTTCCATGACCCGGCCTTATTGCTGTGTCTGTGTATAGGAGAGTGGCAGATCCTGCTACAATAAATAATTGGGCTGTTTTCAAGCTGAATAAAGCTGGTTTTGTTGATGTACCGAGCCTCAGCCTTGTGTTTTGGGGTGTAAGACAGGGACTCGCACTTCACTATATATATATATATATATATTGTGTGGAATGGCCAGCACCTCCTTAAAGGAAGGACAAAAACAACATTTATTTATATAGCACATTTTCATACAAATAACGTAGCTTAAAGTGCTTTACATGATGAAGAAAGAGAAAAAAAAGACAAAATAAGAATTAAAATAAGAGACCACTAATTAACATAGAATAAGAGTAAGGTCCAATGGCCAGGGAAGACAGAAAAAAACTCCAGACGGCTGGAGAAAAAATAAAATCTGCAGGGGTTCCAGGCCATGAGACCATCCAGCCCCCTCTACGCATTCTACCTAACATAAATGATCTCAATCTGTCCTCAATGTATTAAGGGTTCTCATGGAAGGACTTCATGATGACGGTCACATGGACCATCAATGTAGGGACATCACGGTGCTTTGATCAGGTGGTGGTGGCGTAGATCGCCACCACAGAAAACCCGAAAAGGAACAGAAGAGAGAGTAGGGGTTAGTACGGATTTTGGAGCCACCATGAATAATAATGATAATTAATTGAATATAAAGAGCATCAGGATTAAACTAAGATGAAGCTATAAGAAAGCCATGTTAAAGTAATGTGTTTTCAGCAGTGTTTTAAAGTGCTCCACTGTATTAGCCTCGCGAATTCCTATTGGTAAGCTATTCCAGATTTTAGATGCATAACAGCAGAAGGCCGCCTCACTTATTTTAAGTTTACTTCTTGGAATTCTAAGCAGGCACTCATTTGAAGATTGAAGGTTATGATTTGGAGTGTAAGGTGTCAGACATTCCGAAATATAAGATGGAGCGAGATTATTTAAGGTTTTGTAAGCTATAAGCAGGATTTTAAAGTCAATTCTAAATGGCACAGGTAACCAGTGTAGTGACATCAAAACTAGGGTGATGTTCTCGGATTTTCTTTTCCTAGTTAAGACTCTAGCAGCTGCATTCTGCACTAGTTGCAATCGAGGATGGGGGAGATGGCTTTTGAAGGGCACTATCTTTCCTGACCTGTGTGGACACTAGGGATCACTGTTACCCCGTTGAACCCACCAGACAGACGTCCAAGACACACGTTTTAAACACCAAGAATAATTTCTTTAATATTCGCTTGCAATAATGTGCACAAAGCACCACACACTCCACAATTGTCCAATAAATCAATAATCACAATAATAATAAATAATAACCAATCCCCCACTCCCAGCAGCTCTGTTCCTCTACCACCCAACTCCAGCCATCCTGCTGGGTTTCCCACAGTCCTTTTAAAGTCCATGACCCAGAAGTACTCCTTCACCGGGTCAAACTCCACATCCTCCTTTCTCAAGTGTCCCGGAAGTACTTTGGACTTCCGTCCTTGCGACTCCGAAGTACTTCTGGGTTAGCGTAACAATAATAATCCCCAGGTTCTTGGTGAGCTCCCCCTGGTGGCACCCACGGCACCCAACAAGGCTGAAGAAACAGACTCCATGTCTCATGCTGCCCTGCGGGAATCCGGGGAACCATTTCTGTCCAGGGGATGTAGCGCCCTGAAAAGGCTATTGTTCCACTTTCTTTTAGTTGAGGGACATCCCAGCCAGACTGAAACGCTGGCCGTCCATCACACCTACTATTTGGCAGCCCTCTTGGGTTGCAACAGCACCTTGGATTCCCACAGGGCTGTATGGGGATTACTTTTTGTCAGCACAGCCCTGTTGGGAGCTGTAGAGCCCTACTTTGGGCTTCAGCCACACCTGGGAGCAATTCCAGACCTCCCTAACAAGCCACCTGTCAGATGGAGAACTTGAGTTTTCTTGTCAGCCTGGAAGTACTTCTGGGCTTCTGCCCACGTGATCCGCTAGTACTTCCAGGCAAGGTGAGCACTTAGACTCCCACCATCTTTCCACATCGTCCCCTGGCGGCACCCACTGTACCCAGCAGGGCTGTGTTGCTAAATTCCATGTTCCATAGTGCCCTGTGGGGACCTTGGACACCGCTGCAGTCCCGTGGAGCTTCCATCTAGCTTCTTGGGCGTGGCAGTGTCCTAGAAAAGCTGCCTTTCCCCATCCTTCTATCTCAGCAGCATCTCAGCCGTTTCTTAAAAAAACCATATATATATATATTTTTATATATATATATATATATATATACAGTATATATATATATACAGTATATATATATATAGTAATAAAATAAAGAGTCCTTTCAAAATAGAAAAAGATTTGGGGTTTTATCCCCGTATATTGTTGTCCAGACAGCAATGACTGTCCAGACGGCCCTCTGCACCGTTCCCTTCAAATAGGGAGCCAGTAGGTACGCCCACTCCGACCTCAGCCAGCGTTCTTCGCGGTCCATTCAAAAATCAAATAATAGGACTCGATGTCATCTTCTTCAGTTAAAGGAGTTAATTGAATTGGCTGTGACCGAGCCACCTCCGTCCGTGCACCAGCACGGGAACGAGCCTCGGCTTCTGCTAACTGGGTCCTGGTCTCCCCCATCTGGATCTTCAGGGTTTGGAGATCGCCCATGATCGTATTAAGCACTGTATTTAGGTCTTGTTCTTCGCTCATGACGAACAATGGATCCTGCCGGCTACGCCAATTGCAATAAAATAAAGAGTCCTTTCAAAATAGAAAAAGATTTGGGGTTTTATCCCCGTATATTGTCGTCCAGACAGCAATTAAAAGAATGATTCAAAAATGACTTTTCAGTACACAATGAATGATATACTGTTACAAAATGGCGTTTATATAGCAGATGGGATGATGGGAGGAAGTGGTTGGCAGGAAGTGACGATTGGAGGTGGGACCACAGAACCAACGTCACCAGGAGTAGACTGGAGTAATCGAGTGGGAACCGAAGTGACGTCATCAGATGGAAACCGGAATTGACGTCATTGCGGCCATTTTGGATTTGTGAGTTTGGAAATGTTTTATTTGTCTTCCGGTTTTCTGTAGATAGAAAGAGATTCAGGTAAGTACCACGTGATAAACCCTTGTCTCGCGAGATTTCACTCACCTTTAGGCTCTTTGACTGCCTCCAACTCGCACGTGTGTGACGTGACCCCCACCCTCAGCCCAGACCCATCCGTCGGGCGACCTGCACCGAGGTCGTGAACCCGGGAGAGAGCATCTGCGTTGGCCTGCAAGGAACCTCTACGATAAGTAACGCTAAAACGGTACGGTTGAAGATCCAAAAACCACCTAGTGACGCGAGGATTCGACTCCGATGAAGGGACATCCACTGTAAAGTGGCATGGTCCGTCACCAGAGTAAACTCTCGCCCCAATAGGTAGTACCTTAATGATGTGATAGCCCACTTAATCGCCAAGGCATCTCGCTCCACCGCAGCATACTTCGTCTCACAGTCCAGCAGTTTCCGGCTCATATACATAACGGGGTGTTCAGCACCGTCGATACATTGGCTCAACACGGCACCCAGTCCTGTGGCCGATGCATCGGTCTGGAGAACAAAAGGAAGAGAAAAGTCAGGAGATTTTAAAACAGGTGCTGACGTAAGGGCCAATTTTAAGTCACTAAATGCTTTATCTACTGTATCATCCCATACCACTTTTATAGGTGCCCGTTTCGTCAAATTAGATAAGGGCGTAGCAATTTCTGAGAAATGTGGCACAAAGCGACGATAGTAACCAGCTAATCCCAAAAATGCTTGTACTTGCCGCTTATTTATCGGACGGGGCCAATTTATGATGGCATCAATTTTAAGACATTGTGGTTTCACGACACCTCCCCCCACCAGATAGCCCAAATATTTGGCTTCTCTCAATCCAAAGAAACATTTCTTTGGATTAATACGAAGCCCTGCTGCTGCTAGTGTGGAAAGTACCATTTTCACCTGCCATACATGATCCTTCCATGTGCTGGAATAGATGACGATGTCATCTAGGTAGGCGGCACAATAGGAATTGTGGGGCCGTAGCAGTGTGTCTACCAGACGTTGGAAAGTAGCTGGCGCCCCGTGCAAACCAAAAGGAAGGACCCTGTACTGTCAATGTCCACTGGGAGTGCTAAATGCGTTTTTTTCTTTTGCAGAATCCGTTAAGGGAATTTGCCAATACCCTTTTGTCATGTCAAGGGTAGTTAGGAATTGAGCGCTTCCTAGTCGATCGAGCAGGTCATCCACTCGTGGCATCGGATACGCATCAAACTTAGAGACCTGATTGAGTTGTTGGAAGTCATTACAAAACCTCCAAGACCCATCGGGTTTAGAAACTAGAACAATTGGACTAGACCAAGGGCTATAGCTATCTTCGATAACCCCTAAATCCAGCATTCGTCTTATTTCCAACTCTACTTTCGCTTTCTTTGCCTCCGGGAGTCTGTAAGGTCTCTCCCTGACAATCACTCCAGGGTCCGTAATAATATCATGCAATCAATGCAGTACGCCCAGGTAATTCATCCACCACCTCAGGTACAGACAAGATAGCCTTTTCGAGATCTTGTCTTTGTTCTGATTTCAAATCGGAACCAAAATTAAGTTTGGCACAGGACATAAAAAGTGAACTAGGCTGTCCGGAGGAGGGGTCGGGTTCCCTTTCCTTCCACGGTTTCAGCAAGTTAATATGATATACTCTTTCACTCGGTCGACGATTCGGTTGTTTAACTAAATAGTCGACGAGACCTTTTCTTTCTTTAATTTCATAAGGTCCTTGCCAATGGGCTAACAATTTATAATGGGGTGTTGGGACTAATACCATAACACGATCACCCGGGACAAATTCCCGAATGGTGGTGTTTCTATTATAGTAACGTGACTGTGCTGCTTGCGCTTTTTCTAAATTCTCTTTTAGGATAGGGCTGATTTTCTCTAGTCTATCGCGTAATTGCGCGATATATTCAAGAATATTTGAGGTAGGGAGTACTTCCTCCTCCCAACCCTCTTTTAACATGTCCAAAATCCCCCTGGGTTGTCTTCCATATAATAATTCAAAAGTAGAAAACCCTGCTGAGGTTTGCGGAACTTCCCGGTAGGCAAACAAAACGAGAGGAAGCAACTGATCCCAGTTTCTTCCATCCTCGTTAACTACCTTGCGTAACATCTGTTTTAACGTCTGGTTAAAACGTTCAACCAATCCATCAGTTTGAGGATGATAAACCGATGTTTTTAGATGTTTTATCCTGAGTAATTTGGCCACTTCCCTGAACGTTTCTGAAGTGAAAGGAGTCCCTTGATCTGTTAAGACCTCCTTGGGGATCCCAACACGCGTGAATATCCCTACCAATTCCCATGCGATATTTTTTGAATTAGCTGAGCGCAACGGAACAGCCTCTGGAAAGCGAGTGGCATAATCTACTAAAACTAAAATATATTTAAAGCCTTTTAATGAGGGTTCTAATGGACCAACGAGATCTATACCCACTCGTTCAAACGGGATATCAATAAGGGGAATGCAGAGGACGATGGGACATCAAAACTTTCGCACTGGGTACCCGTATGGATCCGTGCTACTGAGGGACACGGCGTGGAGGCAGTCGGAGCATTATTCTCCATTACTAAGCCCAAATTCTTATTAGATGCAGTTACGTTCTTAACTCTGTTAATTTTATTCCAATCTCTTCCTAATATGACTGGAAAAGGGGGATCGGGTAACACTGCCATAGCCATACTGGTTATTTTATATTCTACTGATATTACACACCTGGCTGTTTTGTAATATTTAATATCCCCATGTATACACTTTAGACAACTTTTCTCCTTAGTCCACTGTTGCGGTAATACGTAACGGGTAGCAACAATGGAAATGTTACTCCCGGAGTCAAACATTGCCCTTACCTTTCTGCCATTTATAATAACTGCACCTGTATATGGAAGAAACAGAGGGTTATTCACTGTGGCACAGTACCTTTCTCCCCTCACTATCGAGCAATCCATAGGCTCGTAGGCACAGCTCGAGGACAGATGTCCGATCTCCCCGCACTTGAAACAGCAAGGGGGTCCGGCTGGTTTGTCCCTTCTACGAACGGCAGGTTCGAGTTTGTCGGGGGGGGGGCTCAGGGACTGCCCCACGATCTGTTGGGTTCGGGCGAAGTCCGTTCCGACCACCGCGATTTATAGGCTGCCCAATGACGCTCTGCTATTTGAATCAGGGTGTCCATATCCTCGAAGGTATGCTTTCTTATTTGTTGGGCGATGTGGTCAGGGAGGGCATGTACGAAGGTTTTGCACGCAAGAAGCTCAGCTATTTTATGGGAGGAGTTAATGTCGGGCCGTAGCCAGCAACACACCTTTCCCCAAGCTTCAAAGCCCTACGTTCTTAGCGGCCTTTCAGGATCAAATTGCCACTCCCTCCACTCTCGCCTGTTGTTCTGGTGAAACGCCGTAGCGCTTGAACACCTCAGTCTTCAGAGCGTCATAATTGGTTGCCTGTTCCTCGGTTAAGTCGTAATAGGCCCTCTGTGCCGTTCCATTCAAATAGGGAGCCAGTAGGTACGCCCACTCCGACCTCGGCCAAGCGTTCGCTTCGCGGTCCGTTCAAAAATCAAATAATAGGACTCGATGTCATCTTCTTCAGTTAAAGGAGTTAATTGAATTGGCTGTGACCGAGCCACCTCCGTCCGTGCACCAGCACGGGAACGAGCCTCGGCTTCTGCTAACTTGGTCCTGGTCTCCCCCATCTGGATCTTCAGGGTTTGGAGATCTCCCATGATCGTATTAAGCACTGTATTTAGGTCTTGTTCTTCGCCATGACGAACAATGGATCCTGCCGCTACGCAATTGTAATAAAATAAAGAGTCCTTTCAAAATAGAAAAAGATTTGGGGTTTTATCCCCGTATATTGTCGTCCAGACAGCAATTAAAAGAATGATTCAAAAATGACTTTTCAGTACACAATGAATGATATACTGTTACAAAATGGCGTTTATATAGCAGATGGGATGATGGGAGGAAGTGGTTGGCAGGAAGTGACGATTGGAGGCGGACCACGGAACCAACGTCACCAGGAGTAGACTGGAGTAATCGAGAGGGAACCGGAAGTGACATCATCATATGGAAACCGGAAGTGACGTCATCGTGGCCATTTTGGATTTGTGCGTTTGGAAATGTTTTATTTGTCTTCCGGTTTTCTGTAGATAGAAAGAGATTCAGGTAAGTACCACGTGATAAACCCTTGTCTCACGAGATTTCACTCACCTTTAGGCTCTTTGACTGCCTCCAACTCGCACGTGTGTGACAATATATATATATATATATATATATATATATATATATATATATACATACAACTATGCCTAGCTGGGATGCCACTGCAGAATATGTTCCAGGAGAGCAAGCATGGGAAAGACAATATCTCCCCCGGATGCCAGATGGCAGCGTCCCTTGGTTGCAGCGGTGCCTCAGATTCCCGCAGGGCTTCATGCGATTTGGAGTTTGGTGCAGGCATCACCAGGGGGTGCTGCAGCAGGAGCTGCTGGCCTCTTTTGGGTACTGGTTTTGCCACACCCAGAAGTGCAGCCGGATGTTGGCAATCAAGTACCTGGAGCACTTCTGGGTACCCAATAAAAGGAGCCAGCGACCACCACTCAGCGGCCAGAGTTGGGTGGAGGAGGACAAGGTTGCCTGGGAGGAGTGGTGATGCAAAGGAAGAGTGTTTTGGTGTGCTTGTTGGTGCTTTGGGACTGTGTTGTGCTTGTGGGGAATACGGGGAAGACGTGCCCCACAGGTGAAGAAAAAAAATAAAAGATTTATTGGTATTTATACATGCCTCCGTGTCTATCTGTGTCGGCTCAGGCGCCTATATAGCACCTTATTGTTACAATATATATACACATACTAGGGGGCATATATATATTTTTGAGAGAGAGATCTTAAAACTTTTTTTTTCTTAAATTGTACAGCCACATGTTAGAGGAAAATAATGTGTTGAGTAGAAATGTAAAAGGTGACAAATTTCTACTATAACTGAGCTGTTGGTGCAGTCTTTGCTGATGCTCTTTCTGAAGGGATCTAAAGAAACAAGTACACTCACCAACATCTGACTGCAAGCGTCTCTCTCTCTTTCTCTCTCCCGTCCTGTGTCAGGAACAACCCCACCATTTGATGCTGTCCAGGACAGGTTGGCTAACGAAACATATTATCATTTCTTGGAAGTCCTACCTGGCACCACTCTCATACACGACAAGGACCAGCTACATTTAGCTGTACTTTCCTAGGAATGCTCATGTAATATCAGCACCCTTTTTTGACAAGGCATGGCCCCAGACATCAAGGATGTCAACTAGAGCTACTCTGCTAACTGCTTTAATAAAGTGCTATAATTTTACTTTACTTTAAACATGTTCAGTATGTTTCCAAAAAATACACATCTGAAAAGATGCTTAAAAATGTTTAAAATACAACAGCTGACATTGAACTCACTCAGTTGAATTTTTTTCATTCATAGTCAGAATGCAATCAAAAAATGTAAATTTATCCTCTGCCTCATTTATCCTATATCTTCAAAAAGTAATTCACATATCCAATATTCCATTCATTTTAAATAGGCGAGGGTATTATTTCCTTCAAAAATAAACAGTAACTGAAGGGTCCCTGAAGTCAGTAATGGTTTATGAGCTTCAGAAGATCCAAACTGTGTACACTTACGTGCACTCCCAGCATTTACAGATAGTCAGTGTATTGTATTATTGTAAAAGTCCTTAACTGTGTTCCTAGAGACTCACTATGGTAATTTGGCTTTCTCTCCAGCCAATCACATAAGGAGAAGACAAGTACCGATATAAAGGAAATATGTCAGGAACAAACCCTGGATGTCATATGTCATTGAAATAAATAGTGTGTTCTGACCCTCATTCTGCTGTGTCAGAAATCCCCCAGGGGGGAAATTCCACTTTTCTGAGTAAAGTCTTGTATCTCTACACTTGAAGCCCTTAATGTTCTTTTCTTCTTTTATTTCCCTCTAAATATTAGATTCCAGGTGTTACTTTATGGTGAACAAATATCAGCAGGTTAGCTGCTGCATGGATGGCTACTTTGTTAATTCTGTGTTTTATTTTTAGCTGGTAGCTGATTAAGAAATCAAAAATCAATTAAAAGCTTACAATATTAGCAAGCATGAAAATCTATGACTATTTACAGAAAAGCGCATATTGATAATTTCTGAGACTAAAGAGAGTGGAAACCAGCTATTTAATTACACAAGAAAGTCAATTAACAGTTGGAATTATCTTTTAATTACAACTTTGGCTAGAACAAAAAACATAAGCAATGGTGGGTCCCTAGTGTTAAGATGCATTATTTTTTATTGATTGAACGCATGTTACTTTCACTTTCGTACTTAGTCTCAGTATTTTTCCTTATTTTTTATGTTACTTGTGTGTTACTTTCCTTGAATATCTAACACGTAATTTTCTTCAAATGCAAATAAAAAGAACAGAGCATATGCTGTGGTATATGGTCATGCCAGAGTTTACATGTTCTCCCCATGCCTGCATGGTTTCCTCCTACAGTCCAAAGACATGCAGGTTAAATGCACTGGAGATCCTAAATTGTGCCTGGTGTGTGAGCGCCCTGCGGTGGGCTGGCGCCCTGCCTGGGGTTTATTCCTACCTTGCGCCCTGTGTTGGCTGGGACTGGCTCCAGCAGACCCCCGTGACCCTGTGTTAGGATATAACAGGTTGGATAATGACTGACTGACAGTAGCGCAGAACGGGAGGTTAAGGGTTAGAAACTATGGAGTAGAGTGTGCAAGTCTGGGGAAAAGAACATAAGTCTTTGACTTTGACAAGACCTCTTGCTGAAGTTTCAGGAAGTATTTCGACATGCCTGTTTTTCATAAGTGCAATTCAATATAAAATGCTGGGCATGTCATAGATGAAGTGAGGACACTGAGTCCCCAATATACAGTATATATTAATTGTATACTTTTCAGCATCTGGTAATTTTTAATCGTCATTTTGTATTATATTTGAAAATTGTTGTTTGTTAGAATGATGTGCTATTGACCTCATCAGAGGCACATAGCACACAACCACTAACCACACAATTACAATGCTGTATGTGCCACTCCCCTTTTATTATGCATACTGCTTTCATTTAAATACTGATAACAGAGATTTAATGAGAATGATAATTGTAAATTTGGATTAAGAACAAGAGGTTTTAGTGACTTTCAGTCTGATTTTGCTGAGATGGGTTTTTTAATCTTTTTGCTAAATGCCTGCAGTCAGTTTTTACAACTGTAGTTGAGTTTAGGACATTCAGCTTACAAATGATAAAACAAAAGGTTAAAAAGCAAATATTTCTATGTACAGTACAGGCCAAAAGTTTGGACCCACCTCATCATTCAATGTGTTTTATTTATTTTCATGACCATTTACAGCACTCCATCACTCTCCTTCTTGGTCAAATAGTCCTTACACAGCCTGGAGGTGTGTTTGGGGTCATTGTCCTGTTGAAAAATAAATGATCGTCCAACTAACCTGACTTCTGCACAACACAACTGCTGGTCCCAACCCCATTGATAAAGCAAGAAATTCCACAAAATAACCCTGATAAGGCACACCTGTGAAGTGAAAACCATTTCAGGTGACTACCTGTTGAAGCTCATCGAGAGAATGCCAAGAGTGTGCAAAGCAGTAATCAGAGCAAAGGGTGGCTATTTTGAAGAAACTAGAATATAAAACATGTTTTCAGTTATTTCACCTTTTTTTGTTAAGTACATAACTCCACATGCGTTCATTCATAGTTTTGATGCCTTCAGTGAGAATCTACCAATGTAAATGGTCTTGAAAATAAAGAAAACACATTGAATGAGGAGGTGTTTCCAAACTTTTGGCCTGTACTGTATATATTGTATCAAAGAAAAAAAAGTTGCCTTCTCACTGCATATACTTTCCTCTAGTAATGAATTTATTTCAAGAACCATGTAGCTAATGTTATGTCGGAACATAAAAAAAGTGTACAAAGCCTTGGGTTTCAGCACTCTTCCTTTTTCTCAGTGAAGATCTGTTTTCCTTTAGCTATTGTTACTATCTGTTTGAAATAGAAGTTGTTAATTTGTTAATTCATTTATTTATTGAATGTTGTGCTTCTGTGATGATATCAGCCTTTCTGATTGCAGCAGTTTCATGGGATACAGTTGCCGTTACTGGAGACTTGAATTAATTGTATAACAGCAGATGATGCCAGAAGAGCAGTTTTCTAATAGGGCAGTTCATCCATCCATTCATCCATCCATCTATATTCTTACCCTGTTTATCCAGTCTTGTCATGTGAGGTTATGGGAACTTTCTTAAAATGAAGCACTGCCAATCTTACTATAGCCAAGAGAATTGTATCATCAAAATGTCCCAAAGCTGTGCTGTCTGCATGGGGCAGCAGTCGATTTTAATTGGAATTGGAATTGGGATCGGGAAATGAATTGCAACCAAAACAACAAGCAGTTTGTTGTAAATGGGCAGTCATGAAACAAATGCCCAGGGTTCAATATATGTAGTTGAATAGCAGGGCAGAAATTCAAAAACCAGTAAATATACCCACAACCAAAGCAAAAACGTTAATCTTACATCATAGCTGTAACTTAATAACCAGAACTTTTCAAATCAACAAAGGAATAGTAGTTTTAAATTTTGGGACGAATCTACAATCTTCAACCACTTCAGCACTTACCTTTATACTTTCTAATTGCCAATGTCAATTGCTGTACCTAGCAATTTCAAAGCAACTGCCAACAAATAGCTTTAATCTATGGATGTCACTAGGTATCATAAAGATCTCTGTTGATAATGTAGCTGTGCCTTTTCAATTGTTATACTCCAAATGTGGCCTTCCAGTAATGCACTTTTTCATTTATATACAAATTAGGAAAGCTGCCCACTCAACTTCCCTCATTCTTCACCAATATCTAGACATTGGCTAACTTGAATGATGATTTTGACATCATCTTCAGAGTAAATCAACAAATTTCAAGGAATGTGCCTTTTAATTATCTAAATAGACAATGGGAAAGGAATGTTTAAGTTAAAATTAAAAAAAAAAAAAATCATAAAAGCCTTCTACTTCAATATAGACCTAGCATGCCATATCTCAATTGAAATATTCATTAAGCACCCATGTTACTGGGTCACGTGTTCTGGGAATATTTTACTCAAACCGTTTTGGGCAAAATTTTCTGTGTATCACTCAGGTGACCTTTTATCTAAAATCACTTAAAACAGCACTTTTGGTTGGAATACCTGATAGGACATACCACACTGTGCTCACAAAGGTTTATTTGGTTCAGCTAAAAGAATCCTAATCTATGCTCTAAAATTCATTGGGGTAGGGATGTTTTTATAGTATACTAGCAAAATACCCGCGCTTCGCAGCAGTGAAGTACTGCCTTAAAATTTTTATCAAGAAGAAAAGTAAACCTTTTTAAACTGAGGGAAAATATATCAATAATTATTTGTTAAGGATCTCTTTGTATACCACATTGTTAGTTCGGCCCTTCGGTTGTAATATGACCAAGCTGTGCACTGAGCTTACTCTTGAGCATGCAACGTAGAGCTGGCCATGTGAAAAGTAATCTTGTCTCAAATCTCACAGCTTGGATTGCTGCTGTCATAATCGGTTTGAGTTTCATAGTTTGTTTCAATTATGTTAGTATTTGCAGGACTTGTTGTGTTGAAGCGACATTCGGCATCTGTCAAGTGTTGTAAGCACACAACCGGTTTCATCGATAACTTCACATCCAGCTTTTGAGAGTTGAAACATTCATAAACATCAAAGTTTCCCCTACTCAAATCATCACCTTTGAATCTAAGATGTTTAAGAGGCATTGGCGGTTGTCCAAAGGTGTAAAATATTTGGCCATTTCGGTACACTTGAAAACGACAACCAAACAATTCAGCGGCAGCCATCAACTCACATGCAGAACCATAGGTGAAGGGTTTAAGCATTTCACTCTTATAGTGCTCCTGTGTAGTATAATTATCTCCTGTGCCATCATCAGTCCACACCTTGAACCTGTCCCAGTCATTCAATACATAAGACACACTGTTCCTCCGGATATCAAGAGTGAGTCTGATATGGCCGTGCAATATGTAACAAAGAGAATGGAAAAGGCAGGTGCCATCTCTGGGCATGGAAACCACTCGGTAAGTGACAGTTCTTTGATCGATGGTGATCACTTCGATAGACATGTTAATGGGGATATGGTTGGAATGATAAAGGAAATGGGTACCTGAACAATGTAAAGTAAGTCTAAAATACCTACACAATAACTATAATCGTAAGAAACGAACAATAAAACAGCGGAGAAGTCGTGGATTAAATAAAAAGGCTGTAGTTATCAGCAGGGAGACGTGAATCCTGTGGCGAAGCAAGGAAGGGAATGAAGAGACTGGAGCAACGGACGGCCTTATATAGGCAGGCAGCCAACAACGTGGGGGGGGGGATGGGGGACCCAACACCGCCTCACATGGTGACCGAGCTGCAGGCTATGGACGTATATATGTACGTAAGTAGCATTCAGTTAGCGTTGGGAACCCGCGTACCAAATTTCTTGAAGATGGGCCCATAGGTAACAAAGACCGTTGGAAACTTCAATATGGCGGCTGACAGTGGCGTAATACCATCGAAATAAGTGCATACAATGGTTTCGGTTAGCGCAGGTAAGCCGCCTACCAAATTTTGTGAAGATGGGGCCATAAATAAGAAAGTTTAACATGGCGGGCGTTGTCGACCATTATGACCGTTACGCGTAGAATTTTGAAATGAAACCTGCTTAACTTTTGTAGGTAAGCTGTAAGGAATGAGCCCTCCAAATTTCAGCCTTCTACCTACACGGGAATTTGGAGAATTAGTGACGAATGAGTGAGTGAGCCAGTCAGTGAGTCAGTGGGAGCTTTGCCTTTTATTAGTATAGATTATTTCAAATTGGGAAAATCAAGTTCTTTTTAAAGACCTGGGCTATTGAATTTGAAAATGATGAATTTTTAGCAATTAATGATCAACTTTACAATATGCATATGTAATGTGCAAGCTACTTTTTCACATGTTTCTCCAAACCCCTCTTAAGCAGCTACTTTATGAATGTATACTGTGGCCAGGTGCAGGAATGACAGGTCTCAAGATAAAAACTGGGGTGTTAACTGGGTTATTCCATTTAATTCAACAAAAAGTTCAACCAAAAACAAATACTTAGTGGTATTTGGGTGTCTTGCCCAAATTAATAAAAGACTCTCGACTTTAGCCACAGGTTCAGGATCTGTTTGTTCAGGAGCTCCATCTGGCGGATGACTCTTGCCAAAAAGATGCCGCCTTCTAGGCAGGTAGGGTTCTTATGGATGGTGAATTGGAAAGGGGGGGGTGTTAAGTGCCCTCACTAGGTGATTTCGCTGCAGGGAGAATGCTAGCCATAGCTCCCCCTCTCATCCTGATGGCTTATTACATACCTCAGACAAGCCTGTGAGGAGATCCTCTGTAGCATAAAGTACTACTTTGTTAGCTCGAACCCTGAAGTCACCTGCAAAAAAGCATCATTAGTCGATTGAAAAGCAATCGATTGACAATAACAGTGTTATACATTTTTGTTATTGTTCCTTTAGTGAAATTAATTCAACTTGTGAAAAGTAATATGAAGTAAATATTACATTAAAATGTAATAATCAAATATGACAAAGTGTATAAACAAGCATAAAACTTGACACCTTCTACTTCTAAGATACACGGCAAAAAAGAAAATCACCTTTCTTAAAGAACAGCATGTTTTAAAATTAGATTTCGGCATCGTATGGTTGTTTACAAAGGCATGCAGCATTCTCTCCAAAAACAAGAAAACAAAAGTGGGATGATGCAATGAAGAAGATAGATAGATAGATGCTAATTTACTCTTGTTCAGACACACAGAAGACACACAGACATCACTTGAACATGTATTTATTTAATTTACAGATATATTCTTCCACTATCATTAAAAAAAAGTAAATAAATTCCATTATACATTAAAAATTTGCATACTCCTTTAGATGTTGCATGTTGTGTTTATACAGTATCTCAAATATATGCAGAATAACTAAGTATAACAACAACAACAACATTTATTTATATAACACATTTTCATACAAAAAAAATGTAGCTCAAAGTGCTTTACAAAATGAAGAATAGAAAAATAGAAGACACAGTAAAAAATAAAAATAAGTCAACATTAATTAACATAGAATAAGTAAGGTCCAATGGCCAGGGGGGACAGAAAAAACAAAAAAACTCCAGACGGCTGGAGAAAAAATAAAATCTGTAGGGATTCCAGACCAAGAGACCGCCCAGTCCCTCTGGGCATTCTACCTAACATTAATGAAACGGTCCTCTTTGTATTTAGGGTTTTCATGGAAGGACCTGATGATGATGGTCACGTAGACTTCTGGCTTTCAGTCCATCAATGTTGGAGCATCATGATGCTTTGAGTAGGTGGTGGTGGCAGGCCGCCACCAAAGAAACCGGAAAAAGAAACAGAAGAGAGAGTTGGGGTCAGTATGGATTTTAGAGCCACCATGAATAGTTATTATGATGAATTGAACATACAGAGTATCAGTATTAAGTTAAAGTGAAGTTATAAAAAGGCCATGTTAAAGTAATGTGTTTTTAGCAGTTTTTTAAAGTGCTCTACTGCATTAGCCTGGCGAATTCCTATTGGCAGGCTATTCCAGATTTTAGGTGCATAACAGCAGAAGGGCCTCACCACTTCTTTTAAGTTTAGCTTTTGGAATTATAAGGAGACACTCATTTGAAGATCTAAGGTTACGATTTGGAATATAATGTGTCAGACATTCCGATATATAAGATGGAGCGAGATTATTTAAGGCTTTATAAACCATAAGCAGTATTTTAAAGTCAATCCTGAATGACACAGGCAACCAGTGTAGTGACATCAAAACTGGAGAAATGTGTTCGGATTTTCTTTTCCTAGTTAGGATTCTAGCAGCTGCATTCTGCACTCGTTGCAAGTGATTTATGTCTTTTTTGGGTAGTCCTGAGAGGAGTGTGTTACAGTAATCTAGTCTACTGAAAACAAATGTGTGAACTAATTTCTCAGCATCTTTCAATGATATAAGATGTCTAACTTTTGCTATGTTTCTTAAGTGAAAAATGCTGTCCTAGTGGTCTGATGAATATGCGATTTAAAATTCAGATTACAGTCAACAGTTACCCCTAAGTTTTTTACTTCCGTCTTAACTTTTAATCCTAATGCATAAGTTTATTTCTGATAACCTCATTGAATCCATTATTGCCAATTACTAAAATTTCAGTTTTCTCTTTATTTAGTTTGAGAAAATTACTATTCATCCATTCAGAAATACCAGTAAGACATTGTGTTAGTGAATCGAGAGAGTCGGGTCATTAGGTGCTATTGATAAGTACAGCTGTGTGTCATCAGCATAGCTGTGGTAGCTCACGTTGTAACCTGAGATAATCTGACCTAACGGAAGCATGTAGATTGAGAAGAGCAGCGGACCCAGGATAGAGCCTTGTGGAACACCATATGATATCATGTGTCTTTGAGATGTGATTACCACAACTCACAAAGAATTTTCTCCCTGCCAGGTAGGATTCAAACCAATTTAAGACACTGCCAGAGAGGCCCACCCATTGACTAAGGCGATTTCTAAGAATATTGTGATCAATGGTGTCAAATGCAGCACTCAGATCTAAGAGGATGAGAACAGATAAATGGCCTCTGTCTGCATTTACCACAAGTCATTTACTACTTTAACGAGTGCAGTTTCTGTGCTGTGATTTGTTCTGAAACCTGACTGAAATTTATCAAGAATAGCATGTTTATTGAGGTGGTCATTTAACTGCATAATGACTGCCTTCTCTAGAATTTTACTTAAGAAGGGCAGGTTAGAGATGGGTCTAAAATTTTCAAAGCAGAGGGTCAAGATTATTTTTCTTGAGCAGGGGTTTAACTACAGCAGTCTTAAGACAGTCTGGGAAGACCCCGTATCTAATGACGAATTAACTATGTCAAGAATATTGTCAATTAGCACGCCTGATACTTCTTTGAAAAACCTTGTTGGTATTGGGTCAAGGACGCAGGTGGAGGGTTTCAGTTGAGAGATTATACTATGTAATTCAGGTAAATCTATCCTGGTGAAACATTTAATTTGTTTATAATGGAGTACCGGGCTTTGGAGGTTCTGCAGTGTTGGGGAGATATACTATGTTATCTCTAATATCATTAATTTTTTGATTGAAAAATACAGCAATGTTCTCACAGGTTTCACTGGAAGTATTCTGGGGGCATTCCTTTGTGTTACCTGGGTTTAACAGATGATCAATTGTAGAAAATAAGACTCTGGGATTACTAGCATTGTTATTTATAATATTAGAGAAATAGCAGCGCCTCTCAAGACGGACTGTGTTATTGTATTCTGTTATTTTAACCTTCAATATCTCATAATGGATAGTTTAGTTTTCCTCCATTTACGCTCAGCTCTACGACATGTTCTTTTTAAATCAGATACTCTTTGGGTCTTCCATGGAATAACAATGCTAGAAGATTTTTTAACTGTCTTTTCAGGTGCAACTATGTCAACAGCAGCTCTTACTTTAGAATTAAATTTTCCACTTACTATTTACATTATCCTCACTATTATAGTTGGCACTATAAACGGACTGATTGCTTAGAATGTTTGTAAGTTTTAAAGCTGCTGATGAGTCAAAGAAGCGTTTTTAACA
Organism: Polypterus senegalus; assembly: GCF_016835505.1. Taxonomy (NCBI): domain Eukaryota; kingdom Metazoa; phylum Chordata; class Cladistia; order Polypteriformes; family Polypteridae; genus Polypterus; species Polypterus senegalus. Next base: position 184,786,622 of record NC_053157.1, read on the forward strand.
ATATGCTTCTCATGAATGTTTTCTATCATTATTTTATATTATAAAGTAGAGGGAAATGGTCTGATAGACCGATATCAATGACCTGCTTTATATCAACTTTTAGTCCTTTAGTAATCACTAAGTCTAACGTATGACCTGCTTTATGTGTAGGTTGATTAACGAGCTGCCTCAAATCAAAAGAGTCCAGGAGGTTCATGAATTCTTTTACTTTTTTGGTCACACTGATTGTCGATATGAAAGTTAAAGTCGCCGACTATTAAGAGTGTGTCATAGTTTGTAATTAAAATTGACATTAAGTCAGAGAATTCCTCAAAAAAAGACGTGTTATATTTAGGAGGTCTATGCACGGATAATACTATAATTCTCTCTTCTGTTTCTTTTTCCGGTTTCTTTTGCCTGCGCCACCACCACCTACTCAAAGCATCATGATGCACCAACATTGATGGACTGAAAGCCAGAAGTCTACGTGACCATCATCATCAGGTCCTTCCATGAAAACGCTAAATACAAAGAGGACTGTTTGATTTATGTTAGGTAGAATGCCCAGAGGGGACTGGGCGGTCTCTTGGTCTGGAACCCCTACAGATTTTATTTTTTTCTCCAGCCTTTGGAGTTTTTTTGTTTTTCTGTCCACCCTGGCCATCGGACCTTACTCTTATTCTATGTTAATTAATGTTGACTTATGTTTATCTTTTATTGTGTCTTCTATTTCTCTATTCATTTTGTAAAGCACTTTGAGCTACATTTTTTTGTATGAATATGTGCTATATAAATAAATGTTGATTGATTGATTGATTGATTGATATAATGCAATTCAATTATTACATATGGAGGTAGTGAAAGCTATGGAATTACCTTGTGTCCCATACCACTGCTGGTGTGTTGATGTGCTGTATTGTATTTTATTTCTGACTACAGGCTAAGGGTTAGTTACTGTTGTGAACAGGCATGCATTAGGGGGCTATTCGTCAACAACTTGTAGCCACACACCAAAAACGTTTCTTGCCTTTCAACACGCTGTTGAATTTTCCCAGTTGAAGATATTGTGGGTATTCTAAGGCATCCAGCCACAAAAGTAGATATCCTCAACGATTTCAAAATCACCACTACATTCAATGTAGATAACCTTTATGGTGGGTATGACTAGCCTTCAACACGTTGGATATATGAATGGTTATCAGTTACAGTACATTCCATTGGTCTGATTTAAATAATTTGTAAGTATTGGATTTGTGAGGTGGTGTTTGGAGACAAAGATACAGAATTCAATGGGTATTTTTAGTAGGTTTTCTTTATTGAAGCTATACTATCTCTATTCAAACATATCGACCCAAGTTCCTGTCCATCCCATTTTATTCTTCCCTCTTCTCCAGATAACCAATTGCAACACAGAAAATATCTCCATGAAAGTAAAGGTAGCTGTAACCTTAGAAAACTGAGTCTTCAAAACATTTAAAGAACACAGAAAATCATCAGGTCATAGATTAGTAATTATTAGTATAAATCATTTAAATTAAGTTACCTATAGAATGCCATACGAAAAATACTTTAAAGCTTCTCATCATGAAAATGACACAATCTCAAGTATAAATTATAGTGTTGTAAATGTTCAGAAAGCTGTCATAATGGAATTTAATAAATTTTGTGTGGTGACCACTGCTTGTGGCTAGGTCAGCAGAAGCCGTAGCCAGTTGAAAAAGCACTTAGCAATTACACATTACAAAGGATTTAACATACGGCCTTATTTAGAATGAGTTTTGACAAGCAGTCATAAATTAAAAGTTGATCCTAAGATGAAGTTTACAATGGTGTTCTCAGCACTGCAATGCTTTCAGAAAATGTAGCCCTGTTCAGATTTTTTTTTCAGAATTTGGCAAGACTTCATTAATATAATTGTAAAGTAAGCACACTCGGCCTGTGCTAAAACTTTCTATTTTATTTCCTGTTTTACTCTTTATGAAGAATCATTTTAAATGTGACTCTTTGGTCTTATAGCTTTCTGAGCTCTCTTATAGCCAGTTCCCTCTATAATGTATGGGACAAAGACACATTTTACCCCTCTGCTTCGGACTTTAATATTACAAATCAAGCAATTCAGTTGTAATTAAAGTGCACATTGCAGACAGTAATTTAAGGGTATCTGCATATGTTTTGGTCACACCATTTATAAATAGAACTCTTTTTATACAGTGTCCCCCCTTTTCAGATCAACATAACGTTTGGGACAATTGGCCTAACAGGTGTTTGTAATTACCCAGGTGTGTTTCATTAGTGTACGCAAAAGATACTTTAGCTTGCTTCTACCCTTTGGAGTCTGTAGTTGCCATTGTTCTTCGTGAGCTGTGCCAATGAAAGTCAAGGATGCCATTATAAAGCTGAAAAACAAGAATAAAACCATTAGAGACATCAGTAAAATTTTAGGATTACCTAAATCAACTGCCTAAAATATCATTAAGAAGAAAGAATGCACAGTAATCTCAAAAGGACTGGTAGGCCAAAGAAGCCCTCCACTGCTGATGACAGAAGGATCACTATGTTAAAGAAAAGGCCTCATTTGCCTGTCCGACAGATGAGAAACAATCTTCTGGAGACAAATGTGGATGTGTCAGAGACTACTATCTGCAGAAGACTTCATGAACAGAAATACAGAGGCCAAATTGCAAGATGCATACCACAAGTTAGCCGCAAAAACAGGATGTCCAGATTACAGTTTGTGTAAGCCTGCAGAATTTTGGGAAAAGGTCTTGTGGACAGACGTGACTAAGATTAACCTGCATCAGAGTGATGGCAAGAGCAAAGTGTGGAGGCAAAAAGGGTCTGCCTGAGATTAAAAGCAGACCATCTCCTCTGTTAAACATATTGGTGGGGTGCTATGGCATGGGCATGTATGGCTGCCACAGGTACTTGCACACTTACAGTATCTTAATTGGTGATGGAACTGCTGTCAACAGATGTACAATGACTTCTGAGGTGTATAGAAACATCTTATTTGCTCACATTCCAGTAAATGACTCCAAACACTTTGGACGGCGCTTCATCCTACAACAAGATGATAAAAAGACAAGGCAACACAGGAGTTTTTCAAAGCTAAAAAATGGGGGATTCCTCCCAGTCACCTGATTTAAATCCAATGTCTTCCATGTGCTGAGGTGAAAACGTAAGGGAACAAGCCCTCAACACGAGCAGGAGCTGAAGATGGCTGCATTAGAGGCTTGGTGGAGCATCACCGGAGATGATACTCAGCACTTGGTGATATCTGTGAATCGTAGACTTCAGGCACTCATTTCATGCAAGGGATATGCAACAAAGCACTAAACATGACTGCTTTAATAGACCTGCCATTGCTATGTCCCAAACTTTATGGTGTCCTGAAATGGGGGTGACCATATAGAAAAAGCGTTTGGTGTGACCAAAATGTATGCAAATACCCTTAAATGAAAGTCATCAACATTCAGTTTGATTATGTCTGAACTCTTTGATTTGTACTTTTAAACTGTAAAGCAGAGGGATAAATTAAGCAAAAAGGTATCTTTGTCCAAATCATTATGGAGGATACTGTAGCTCTCTGCTGTGTTTTATATATTGTCTTATAATCATATGCTTGTACTTACTATGTGTTGTTTGATTGGATTATATTTTGGTATTGTGTTTTGTTTTTTTAAATAATTTTAGGTAACAATTTTCAATTTTGAGTTTAGGTTTGTCCCTTTCGTCACAATGAAAGATTTGTAGTTTAATTACTTTGACCTCAACCTGATATGTGATCATAATAAATGTGAAAATAAATATATATCTCTCTCAGTCACAAATAAACAGATAGATTGGCTGTGAATGTTTATGGTCAGGTCTATCCAGGCTCGCAAGTAGCTTTAGGAGTTTAGAAAACATGCTGGACTAGTGATGCCTATTATGTGGACTGTACACCTTCTATTCAGTGTTGGCAAATGGTTTATGAAGAATTTAACTAACTGAAAAAGGTATTAGTTAGTGAAATTAGTAAAGAATTGATAAAGTGCCCACATCAAATAAGCTCACTTTTTTGGCAAGAAGTTTAAATTTAATCTGGCATCTCATCAATGATCAGGGCAGCTCCCGTTCCAGTTTGGCTGTTGCCTGAAGGTCAGATGTCTGCATCTCATTCCTGATATCTTTCCAATTTCAGATGCATCTAGCAGATGGAAATTATTAGAAAGCAGGATTTGTTTGTGAGTATGATTCCTCTTAAGAACAGTAAATTCTGAAACTGAAAGATTTTTCAACCCTTGTTTCTTGTTCCAGAGGATAATTTAAGAGGGCAATCTGTCTTTTTTATAGGAACGCTGTGTTTTCCTTTTTCTCTTTTCAGGATTTTTTGGAACAATCAAAGGGATTTGTGGATCTTAAATAACATGAGTCTTACCAGTGTTTCATATATAGGTGCCATTGTACAAGTCTTCCTTCTTAAATAATGTTTTTTTCTTACTATACAATACTATTGTATACAGCACTATGGAATATTTTACATTTTTTGTTTTGTCTGGCCAGTGACTGGGCAGCTATGAAAAAAAAAAAACAGTAAGGTGATACTGAAGGGCACTTCTTCTGTTTTCTAAATGCTAGAGCTAGATTGGTTTTCAGTTTCGAAAATTTGTAATTGACCTTTCCAAATGACAAAACATGCTGAAACCATTTTGACAATGTATTTTACTTGATGCTTAACATATGAGAACTCAGAACCAAATACAACTTTCAAATAAAGTTTGATTAGGGGCCATACAGGTAAGGATGGCATAAAACATTGATGTATATTAAAAATATTAAAATGAAAACTAATTACAAAAAAACAAATGTATTCATTTTCCAGATTTGCTTATTCCTATATGGAGGCCACAGAATATGCCAGCAGCATTAGGAGAAAGGCAAGAATAAATCTAATTACTCTTACGAATAAGTCTTTAACTGGGCACACTCCACGCATTATCTACACCAGCGCCAATTTAGAGTCACTAATTAGGCCATGTCAGTGAAAAACTGTATAAATATTGGGAAAACATGCAAACTTCACACAGAAACAGACAAAAGATGTGAGGTAGAAATGCTAAGCACCGTGCCACCATGCCATCGGTTTTTATGTAGATTGTCTTTAGCATTATAATTTTTTGCAGCGTCAGTTTCATTTTTTAGACTACAAAAGGTTGCCAACACCTTTGTATATATATATTCAGTTATATCCTATGCCATTATTGGCACACTTTGAATGGTGAATCCAGGAGTGACTAAATCAAAAAGTAAAGGCAATTTGAAAATTACGTGTTAACCGCAATGGATAGAAGCTGACATAATACAAGATATTTGCAATGGTTTATGGGTAGTTCGAACATGTGCAGCACAGCACTCTGCTGTTATTCTAGTCAAAGCAAAGGTCCATTAAACATGGACATTCCTCTGTGGCATTGCACCATTGTTGAACAGCACACAGTAGTGAGATTTCTTTGGGTAGAGGGAGTGAAATCTGTTGAAATTCGCCAAAAGATATTGGCTCTGTACGGAAACGAAAACCACATGACTCAATGAAATGTTTATGGATAGAAACATTTAAAGCATGAAGAGCAAGTGTAACAGACAAAGCTTGATCTGGTCGACCATCAACATTGTGCAAGGAGACTATGTGGAGAAGTGATTTAGCTGTTATATTCATCCTCTCACAGCTACCGGTGTTAAAGGGCAAGGTGCCTTTACTTTTTGATTCTCCCACGCACATTTTGATGTGCAATGCTGGTTCCAAGTTTCCATTTCAGACATTCTGGCATCTAGCAGCTGCTCTGAGCCAGTTTTGGAACCTCCTGTCTTATTATATTGTACTCATTTAGCTAGTCCTCTTTTTAAAAGAGCCTGGCAGGTTGAATGCTGATGTGTATTGCTTTTGAGATTACAGGGTTTCATGTACTTTACTCAGTTCTGATGTAACTGAGGTGTGAAAATGCAGGTCGCTACTGAGGAGTGACAGCCATATATTGTATTAAATTATTCACAGTTGTGTCTGCTCATCAGAGATCTATTGTTTTACATGAATCTGACAGAGACATGCAAGTATAAACAGACCTGTGACCGCATTAATAACACAAACTGCATCTGTGTTAGTATTTGTTAGAAAAATTAAAATAACATTAAGCAAAATGTTGATTTACAAATACAGTTTAAATTCTGTCAACACAGTGACCCTACAGATGCAGATTGTAGGCCATTTTAGATTCACTTTGTAGAGAAGAATAAACATACAGCAACAGAATATGTCTTATTTTTTCTGGAAGAATTCAAAACTTAGGTTAATATGTTTGTAGGGTCATTCTTTTACATATATAGAGCACAGTGAAATTCTTACTTACTTGAGCTAATTAACATGTAAAATGTCACCTCCAGTGCCATAATTACTGAGTTTCATTACATTACCTGTAAACCTTTGCCTTTCTTACCCAAACAATTTCATTCTTAGACAGAATTCTTCTTCTTCTTCTTTCGGCTGCTCCCATTAGGGGTCACCACAGCAGATCATCTTCTTCCATATCTTTCTGTCCTCTGCATCTTGTTCTGTTACACCCATCACCTGCATGTCCTTTCTCACCACATCCATAAACCTTCGCTTAGGCCTTCCTCTTTTCCTCTTCCCTGGCAGCTCTATCCTTAGCATCCTTCTCCCAATATACCCAGCATCTCTTCTCTGCACATGTCCAAACCAATGCAATCTCGCCTCTCTGACTTTGTCACCCAACTGTCCAACTTGAGCTGACCCTCTAATGTACTCATTTCTAATCCTGTCCATCCTCGTCACACCCAGTGCAAATCTTAGCATCATTTTAGACGGAATTAGATGAGATAATTTGTTATTCTAGAGCAAGTGGCACATTAGTCTAATTCTAGTTAGAGGTTATGTTAAACATGACCACATTTGCTGATCTCTTAGCCTGAGGATGTCAGATTCCATCCCTAGAAAATGCAGGGCAATGAACATTACACGACCCAGTGCCAGTCTTTCAGTACAGTTTCATCTTTCCAAAGAACTGCAAGCATGACACTTTTTCTGAGAGGATATAACATGCTGCTTGACGTAGCTGGTGCTGCATGAATGCTTTCCTGGTACGGTGTGTTCTGCCACAATCTCTGCCCTTTTTTTGCATTCTGCCATGCTACATAAAATATGAGACATCAGACATTCCTTATTCCTAGTAGCTGAATTATGTGTATTGTACTTCTGACTGGACAATCGTTGGTTGTCAGCTCTCACACACATAGAGCCCACCACTTAAGACAAAATCAGACTGTCATAGGCTGATTGAAATAAGCTACTGAGTATGTCATGTTACACAACTGTGGGTATTTGTGAGAAAGTGCAAATCTTCACATACACAGTGCTGGAACTGGAAATCAAACCATAGTTCATGTAGCCTTGAGGCAACAACACAAACCACTGTGCCACCATGTCACATATGGAGAGCAAACACTTAAACAGGTCTAGGAAGACAATTGGCTTACTTTTCAAATCAGTGCATGCTGGGATTTGTATAAAAAGTCTAAAATGCTAATGAGTGTATATATGATGAACACCTCTGCAGTTTTAATGTTGTTGGATACATAAGATCAACTCTGCAAGGAGCATTTTAACTTACTAAGACACGAACATAGTGTCATTTTATGGTGAATGGAGCACAGGAAGGGGCTGATCATGTATGCCTCTTGTTTGGCATTTCTCAGGGTGACAGATGCACATAACATTAGTTGACCACACTCTTAAAACCAATTGCTAATTACAACAGAGTATTTAAGTTACCTGTAACTGCTCATTCATTACTCAGTATCTCTCTGATATCAGTTACTTTTTATTGCCTCTTACGTCTCTTGGGTATTCTCTAACTCCTTTTCTAGTTTTCAGTAATTTGTTACATGTTCAGTATAGTAACACTGACAGCTAGGTCTTTGCTTTCCCCTGACCCCTGTCTCCAAATATGACGCCAAGTCCAGTTGGTGTTTAATGGCCTTCATTTTCACCATACATTCAAACACCTAGTCTGTCTGTGGCCTTTAACAGATGACATCTCACAAGTGTGCTTTTGGGTGGTAGAACACTTCCATAGAGTAAGTCAGATACAGTGTGACTGATGGCTGGATTAATAAACAAGCAGACTTTTTTCATATAGCACCTTTCCATGCTGAACTCCACTGCAGAGCTATGTTGCTATTGTTAGCAAATGTTTTGAGTTGGATTACATTCAGTGTAACTGATTCTCTCTGGGGCCACACAGTGTGTTAGCAGCAGGGATTGAACCAATAGGCTTCTGACTTATGGTGCAACTGTCTAACTAGTCCCCAAAACAAAGTGTGTGGTTAAAGGCTTGTGTAGTATTTTGAAAGGTCTCATCTCTGTGTATCAGTGAATTCCCAATTACTTTGCATGCTAGAAGTGATATTTTAAACAAAATACAGTACATTGCTTCTCTATGAATGCTACGCCGAAACTGCAATATACAAAGAACATATATTCATATTTTTATTATGCAAGCACATAGGAATGTTGCTTCATAATTGCAGTACTCTTGACTTGACTTAGTTAAAGATTTGCATTAGACAACAGTGTTATCCAAGGCATTTCTTTCACAAGAAACCACAGTGCTACAGAACTATTTAACAACACCCTCTTATTAAAATAAGCAAATCACGGTATGCAGCCAACAAGGGAAATAAGAGCAGTTATTCATCCAGAGCATGATTACTGTTGGTCTGGCCTCTGCCAGGAAGGTGGCTGTCAAATTCTATGCTTGTTTCAATAGGTAATTTAATGCTGCACATTGTTTACTGTGTTGTAGGTTTGGTAACTATGTACAAAAGACCTGAGATTTAAGACTTCTTGAGTACTTTATTTCCCTAACCGCCCGCTGTTTTGTTCATACTAGTTATTATGAAAGTGAAGTCTGCCGAAATGAATAGCTGTGCTTTTCAAAGCATTACATTTGTTTGTGCAGAGGCAAACCCTTGCATGAGGACATGGAGAGGCAATGACATACATACCTCCATAATGGGGGTGGGACATAGGCTGCTGCCTCATAACTCCAGAGCCCTGGGTTTCCTTTCTAGCTAATTACTGTATGTGTGGGGTTGGCATCTTTTCCCTGTATGTATGAGAATTTTTTTTGGTACTCTAATTTCTTTCTCAAAGTTTTTTTTTTCCCAATGGTGATATGTTCTTTTCACCTAGTAAAATAGTGAGAAGTCAAGCAAAATTACACCTTTTATTGGCTAACTAAAAAGATTACAATATGCAAGCTTTCGAGGCAACTCAGTCCCCTTCTTCAGGCAAGATGTAACCAATGAAATGTCAATTAATCACTTGTAATCAAGTCATCCCCGAAACTATTTGGGCAATGCCTGTCTCAGAGAATCCTGAGAAGCTATTAAAAAGAAGGACTGGAGAAGTAACAGATATAGGGCTACATTGAGTGGGCTTTAGCTGTCCCCCAATATATGGAAATGCTATCGAAACTGTTCATGAATGCCATCATACTCTACCAGAGAATGGGATTTAATTTACTTAGTAACAGAGTTCATTCTAGAGAAAAGATGCCTTGGGTTTCTACTTTTAGAATTTATCAGCTTAGAATAATAACAGAACCTGGCTTTTATGAGAACAATAGAATGTGATAGCTGATGCTTCCTAAACGCCAGTTTGTGAACAGTTACGCCTAATTTTCTCCATCTGTGGCCCAATCTTTTTGAAGTCCTGAGGTCATCAGTATGGCAAAAAGATACAGCGTACACTTTCTGAGGGGCAAATACAGTATACTAGGGTTGTTCATATGAGAGTATAGTTCTTCTAATGACAGGCCAGCAGATTATACTGGCGTGGCAGCCGGTAAAGCAATTGAGAAAATAGTAACATCAGCAACTTTTATACTAAAAAATGTTGTTGTACATTAACTAGCAGGAGCTGGTAGAGTACAGAAAACATCAGTCAATACCATAGAATGATCAGAAACATCAACATCCATTACTTTAGTACTGGCAGCAAGAGTGTCACTGATTATGGCAAGATCTAAGAAATGGCCATGTTTGTGAGTGGGACTCCTCGCATGCTGAGTCAATGAGTAAGTCCGTGTGTTTCAAAAACTCAGAAGAAAGTAAGTAGCTTGGGGCATTAATATGTACATTAAAGTCACCTAGGAATATTACATTTGTAAACTTTGAACATATAAAACTCAAATAAATTTCACAACTGTGAAATTTTCTCTGCAAATTACAACGATGCCTCCCCTTTGACCAAAGGTCCATGCAAGTTCACAATGCTTGCAGTCTGTTGTTCATTAGAAGAAAGTCACTGCTGCTCTTCCAGGTTTCACATTAATGCAGAAAATCAATGTTTTGCTCAATTATAAAAACGTTTTAAGAGTAATGATTTATTCCTTAATGACTGAGCATTAAAGAAGGCATGTTGCTGTGGAAGAGGCTGACATTTTTGAAGCCAGCAAAGGCTGCTGATATTAGATCTTTGACTATTGGTATCCGCACATGCTGGGCCTGATTTAGAGGATAGCTGGAGAAATTGTCCAGGGAACACACGCTAACATGTCCAAATACTAAATGAGAATACTTATTCTTTTGTATGGCAAGTTCCTGAAAACAAAATCAAGCACCGTCCATAAAATTGACACCTCACTGTTCACAAAAACAGGAGAAAAGTAACTGAAAAGAGCTGCTTAATGGAAGATCTAGTACATTGAATGATCACAGATAAAGTCTCGTCTCAAACAGAAATTTAACTAGATCTCCTCTGAAAGTGACCTTTCCGTACTGTCAGTGTTCTTAGACTGTACCAGAAGTACCAGAGATAGGGGGTCACTCCATGAGTGCAGACAGTTGCACTGTTAAACACAGCAGGAAAGCAGAGAACAGGTCTGTGAAGAGAAGCTGCAATAGCTCAGATTCTCTGGCAGGCCTCCACAGTCACAGAAATCGAGAGCCGTCACATACACAAGGTTAGTAACACAAGGAGGTAAAATGGTAATTAATCCGTGGCAAAATGAGCCTTGTAAGCACAGATTTGTATACAGGTAAGCAATAAAATCTAACCCATTCATCAAGAAAGAGAAAGAAAGAAAGAAAAGGAACATTTTTCTCTATGCACCTGCAAATAGTAAGCACCAATGTGCCCCTAGGTTTAACATGTATGACAAGCTCCTTAAACTGCAGGTGCCTCATTTTCTAGGGTCTGAACTCCTGTGACCAGAAGTTCATTTGTTAATCTACAAATAAATAATATTTCCTGTTAGAGAACCCAATGGCAGAGGTCTGAAATTGCGGGGCATAATTATTACTTCAACGACACATCATCAGTAGGGTGGACGCTTGACATCAGGAACAAGACTCCCCAAGGTTCCTGTTCATGATGGACTATGAAAACAAGGATAAGGGTGAAACCTTTTAATAATACAAAGAGATCACCTGCAGCAGCAGTTGCATAAGGAGTGTCAACTTCTTAGAAAAATATTTGTTTAAGATATATTACTGTAGTTTCAATTTTAAGTGGATGGTGCACCTTGCCAATGTCCAAAAAAAACAGAGATCTAATCAGAGAGACAACTCATAAGAATAAAGCCTGAATAAGATAAAGCCTATTCTAGATAGGCCAAGGAGATTTGGCCTGGCTTGTGAAGGCCTCAAACCCTTTTTCCTATAAATATGACTAAAATTCATGACACTTTAGAATTGATTTTATAGCCATTCTGGGTTCTTTATTGCCAACAGCTTTTTTTAAAGTCTGATTTGGACATGGATCACTTCCAATTACTTCTGTAATGAAGAGCTGATTTTAATTGTTATGATCTGGATGTTGTTTTAATTTTTAGTTGTTCATTTTTACAGCCATTTCCTTGGCCTCTAAATATAAAGGAGGTAAAGTTATGGGGGGTTTAATTACTTTAATGGAGTGGTCCAATTTTTTTTTTAACTTTAGAAGATCTTTTAAGGCATTCATTTTGAGGTGCCATTTTGATGCACTACAAGTGCTTTCTGTTTGTAATACTGGGTTGCTAGGCTGTTGCTAGGTAAGCTATCTGACACGTGATGTATCTACAGTGATGGTATAAAGGACAGCATCATATGCTCCTTTACCACCCAAGTTTGTGACTAATTTAATACTTGAAACTCTAGCGTCATTGTTTTAAATATCTCTCTAGCTACAAATTGTTTTGTGTGGTGTAGTGGTTAAGGCTTTGGACTTCAAACCCTGAAGTTCTAGGTTGAAATCCCGCTACTGACACTGTGTGACCATAAGCAAGTCATTTGACCTACCTGTGCTCCAATTGGAAAACCAAAAGAAATATAAGCAATTGTATCATAAAATGTTTTTTATTTTACTCAAAAACGCTACTCCATCTGTGCAGTTGTTACATTAATGATGATTGTTGTAGTTTAGTTTTCTGTGTGTTATGCATCATGTGGCCAAGTTATTCATCATTTTCCTTCTGTTGGTTTCACTGGTGCTATAGAGCACTGCACATTATGACTGGACAGGTTCCTCGGCTCTGCAGGTCAAACCAGGTTGTCAGTCCAATTACCTCTGAGTTTAATATTGCCACCCTGTTGGTATCCAGTATTCCTCAGTAGATAATTCCAAGCAAAAGAAGCATCTTTTTGTGTTATGGTTAGTGGCGAAAATCAGGCAGCTGGATTACGCCTTGGGTATTTGATTTTTGTTCCTTTGATTTGTATTTTTTCTGCCGTCATCATGTTAGCATCTCCTATTGTTTTAGTGCTCATAATAATCCTTGGGACTTTGTCCTTATCAATGACAACCACACATTGTTTTTAAAAATAAAAGAAAACAAAAAAACTGCTAAAAATGTTTATATATATATATATATATATATATATATATATATATATATATATATATATATATATATATATATATATATATATATATATATATATATATATATATATACATATATAATAGGTAAAGGTACAATTTTGTTGATCAAATTTTATGTCAAAAAAAGGAAAGATTACCAAATATGTTCTATGCTCTTTTTGGATGCATCTTAACCAGACAATCATTTAACAAATGGCTGATCATATGATTTAAAGAAGGAGTTATAAGCGACAGCACCCATTGATTGGTAAAGTTAGAGAAAAAAAGTAGCTGGAAGTATAAAAGCTTGATATTCTGGTAAGGCATGTGCAAGCTCTACCTCCTAAAGAACAGAATAATTATAGAACACTTTAAAAGAATTTAAAGTATTTTTTTTTTTAAATTGTGCTTGGGTACTCTGTGTTACTCAGTGATTTGTGGTATTTTATTTTGTATTGTCTGGTATATTCTTATTATTTTAAAACTGACATACTAAAGCTGTCCCTGTTGAACTGTCTATTTTTTCACTTACTGTTAATCATCATTTATATACTGTATGTATGACTTGTTAACATAACTTCAAGCACTATTATTAGACATTGTAGATTTCCCTCATTTATGTTGTACTTAAATTCTCTTGTACTCTGAAGTGGCATTAAACAGGCATTAGGGGTTGCTTTTTAATTGTAATATTGTTGGCTGTATAAATCAACTAGAGATGGAGTTTACTGTGATTTATATTTTATAGTTATTATAACTACTTAATGGAGAGAATGATTCTCAGGCTGGTAACATATGATTTCAGCATTTGCATTGATTTTCTTCTTTTAACCCACAGACTTGCTTTTTAGGTCTATTTGCAACTCTGCAGTATATTGACAGTTTCAGACTTACAGGCACAACACAATCAGACAACAGCTTTTTGCAGCCAAGAATTAATTCATTGTTCATCTCACCAGAACACTTCAGAATTAAGCTTCTACAGTCAATAAGATAAGAACCTGAAAACATTGTTTTAAACAGCACTCCTGCAGCTTTCTTCTCTAACAGCATGATGCATGGGTCATGTAGATCTTTCAGCCTAACTTGGCAGCTACAGAAACGTGCATCTCTGGATTAGACACCAGCCTATTACATGTATACATATGCATTCAGACATGGACAATTCTTAATTGTTAATGAATATAACATTTGTATCTTAACCAGTTTCCAGATTTTACTTCTAGTGGAAAGGAAAACAAAGAAGATAACAATGATTTAGTTTAAAGCCCATACACAGCCACATAGACAGAAGTCGTCAGTGAAAACGTGAGATTTATTATTAACAAAATGCTCCTTTAACAATATTGCACCACCAAATGATGATTTTTTCTCTTTTTCCTATCTTCCTTCTCCTCTACTCCACCCCAGCTCTGACTACCTCTTGTACCCAGGAGTACTTCCACTGCTAGGGCATAGCCTGATGGATGTATTTCCGGGTCAATCGGAAGTCTTACCAAGTAATTATTACTAATTCCAATAGCTCCCACCAGCGGCCCCCATGGAACCCAACTGGGCTGCCCCATGGGACTAAAATTCCCATTATGCCTTGTGGGTGGGAATCCTTGTGTGGGTGTGCCGCCATCTAGCTTATCAGGGAAGCCACTGTTCTGAGTACAATGCCTCCCCTTGTTCCTTAATTACAATGATTTACTGGCTGGGTAATGAACCATGCCCTGTCTGGACAGGACACCAGCCTATGCCTGTCATCCATTGCAAAGAAAATAAAATACATAGGTATGACATATTGTCTAACCAGATAACATTATCTGAATAAAATCTCAGTAGTAGTATAAATAGGTTTCTGATTTGTGTTACCTTTTTTCAACATGGAATTAATTACTACTAGGGGGCTTTACCCCCTGCTCACTTCGCTCGCCAACCCCCCGGCCTGCACTATGCGCCTGTCACTTTGCATATCCGCCACTCGCATAATTGAAATTCACTATCACCAAACAACAAATCTTTTAATTCTCGCGGAAACACCTCTTCATTGGGAAGAAACACTACTTTTCCCTGATGGCAACACGAATTAGACAATCTACAAGTCTCCAACTTAAAGTTTAAATCTGAACAATATCTACACACTTCTGTCACATCATCTATCTATATTACTAAACAAAGGTTGTATATATGCACGGATGCCAGAGGCCAACAGCTCCGAAAGCGCACGCGCACAGCGCCTCAGTGCCTCAGTGCCCCAGAGTCAAGCCCAGCGGCTTCCCAGAGTCAGTAGGTGGCGCCCAAACAACACAACACAATCTGTAAACTAAACTTCGGGTCACAATACAACCGCCTCCCGAACGAGAACGCGCACACCTCCACATATACAACCTTCGTTTAGTAATGTAGATCTCCAAGCTGGGATGAGAGGCCAGAAGCAAGCCGTGCACTATACAACCGCTGCCCGAATACGAACGCACACACCACCACATATACAACCTATTGACGTTGACCAGATAAATAACCAAGTGATTGGATTGCTTCCTGGAGAAAGCCACGTCTTTCTAAGTACTGACAGTGTTGATTCTGAACACGAAACTGAGCCTCTTAATTTCCCATTACAATATTTAAACACTATTAGCACGGTCGGATTACCACAACATAATCTTAACCTTAAAGTAGGGACAATAGTCATGCTATTAGAAACCTTAATACTAAACAAGGTTTATGCAACAGCACATGGTTGATCATGAACAGCATGAGAGAAAATGTTATTGAGGCATGCTTACGGGATCCCATACTGGCAATACTGTTTTGATTCCCAGAATTGACCTTACAAGTTCTGACCTGGAATTACCTTTTAAACTTAAACAACACCAATTTCCCATTAAGGCTGCATTTGCCATGATGATCAACAAATCCCAAGGACAAACAATGGACAAAGTAAGGATTTACCTTACCTGTCTGAGCCTGTATTTGGACATGGACAACTTTATGTTGCCTTTTCAAGAGTTCCGGCGTTCGTGTGACATTAAAGTGAAGGTTTTAACTACTCCATACTAGGGAGAGCTAATTCAAGGATAGGAAACCATCTTTACCAAAAATGTTGTTTATAAGTAAATTTTTGATTAAGTATTTTGAATTTACCATTTTATGAATTTTTTGTTTCCAATTTATTTCATTTAAACCTTTGCACTCCGATATTTGTTTTACTTATAAGTGCAGCAGCTCAAAGACATTTTGGACTTAAATGATATAACAATTACATTTCAATTTTAGTTTTAATCAATTGGTTAATTTTAGTACAAATATATTTATTTAATTAAATGAAAACTTTCCCAGGACGCTCCCACCCTCCATCATTTTTCATCCCTCCAAAGATCGGAGGGAACAGAAAGTGATTGTGATTCTTTGATTTGCGATTCTTTAGAGAATCGGGGGTTTACTGGTGTCCTTATATTTGATCTCTTTTCGCTGTTCCGTTATTTCGCAGAGTAATAATTTCCATTTGTTTATGCTAATGTGATCTTTACTATCAATTTTTTGAGACTTTCTAATTATAGTACTTTCATTATCTCTAACCTGCTCTGCAAGTGTATCGCACCAGCGTTTTTGAACCTCTTTACGATGTTCTACTTTGTCATCTACTCTTTGTCTTTTATTTCTGGCCCCTGGCATGGTTAAATCTCATGGCACAAAGTCTTGTCCCACGGGACAAGAAATTATCTCTCTGAAAAAGTCACGTCTCATCCTAGGATTATTTTATATAATAGAGAGATTTGTTTTTTGCTTTGCACCCTCCCCCACTGTAACCTATCATCTATGGGGAGGAGTGAAAGCTTTAGATTCGTCAAAAAATTCGATCTCTGGTTTTTGATGGATCTTGACATTTTAGGGTCCCCTGATACTGAAAACACCAATATATTGATGATGGGTGTGGGGTCATACAAAACTATTCATCATTAAAATTTTAATTTCTACAATAATGATTAAACAGTAGTCTCTGTTCATAATCTGTATTTTTAATAAGACCGATTGGATGGGTTTGCCCATCCAATTAAAGAGAAAACTGAAATTTTAGTGATCAGCAATAATGGATACAATGAGGCTATTAGAAATAAACTGGATACATTAGGATTAAAAGTCAAGACAGAGGTAAAAAGCTTAGGGGTGATTGTTGACTGTAATCTGAATTTTAAATCACATATTAATCAGATCATTAGGACAGCATTTTTTCACTTAAGAAACATAAGTAAAGTTAGACCTCTTATATCACTGAAAGATGCTGAGAAATTAGTTCACGCGTTTGTTTTCAGTCGACTAGATTACTGTAACGCACCCCTCTCAGGACTACCCAAAAAAGATATAAATCGTTTGCAACTAGTGCAGAATGCAGCTGCTAGAATCCTAACTAGGAAAAGAAAATCAGAACACATCACACCAGTCTTAGCGTCACTACACTGGTTACCTGTGTCATTCAGAATTGACTTTAAAATTCTGCTTATGGTTTATAAAGCCTTAAATAATCTCGCCCCATCTTATATATCGGAATGTCTGACACCTTATATTCCAAATTGTAACCTCAGATCCTCAAATGAGTGTCTCCTTAGAATTCCAAGAACAAAACTTAAAAGAAGTGGTGAGGCGGCCTTCTGCTGTTATGCACCTAAAATCTGGAATAGCCTGCCAATAGGAATTCGCCAGGCTGATACAGTAGAGCACTTTAAAACACTGCTGAAAACACATTACTTTAACATGGCCTTTTTATAACTTCATTTTAATCGTAATTTAACTTAATCCTGATACTCTGTATGTTCGATTCATCATAATAACTATTCATGGTGGCTCTAAAATCGGTACTGACCCCTACTCTCTTTTCTGTTTCTTTTTCCGGTTTCTTTGTGGTGGTGGCCTGCGCCACCTCCACCTACTCAAAGCTTCATGATGCTCCAACAATGATGGACGGATTAAAAGGAAGAAGTCTACGTGACCATCATCATCATCAAGCCCTTCCGTGAGAATCCTAAATCCAAAGAGGACTGTTTCATTTATGTTAGGTAGAATGCCCAGAGGGGACTGGGCGGTCTCATGGTCTGGAATCCCTACAGATTTTATTTTTCTCCAGCCGTCTGGAGTTTTTTTGTTTTTCTGTCCCCCCTGGCCATTGAACCTTACTCTTATTCGATGTTAATGTTGATTTATTTTGTTTTATAATTATGTCTTTCATTTTTCTATTCTTTAATATGTAAAGCACTTTGAGCTACTGTTTGTATGAAAATGTGCTATATAAATAAATGTTGTTGTTGTTGTTGTTGGAAAGAGCAAAGAAGGGCACCATGAAGATAACAGACTAGGGATTTTGTTCATCAGAAAAAGCATACTGGCTATGGTCAGTAGTTCTACCTAGCATTTGCAAACATGTTCTGGTAGGCCCAATATAACCTCTTCAGTAGCACCCAAATAAAAAAAAAAATGCGGGCCAGTTTGAAAGCCATTAGACAGCCTTAGACCAAACATTGGATGAGGACCTTCATAGAGGGCAGAGACCTGGATTCGCTTCCTGGGTCCTCCCTGCGTGGAGTTTGCATGCTCTCCCTGTGTCTGTGTGGGTGTCCTCCGGTTGCTCCAGTTTCCTCCCACAGTCCAAAGACATGCAGGTTAGGTGTATTGACAATCCTAAATTGTCCTTGGTATGTGTGCCCTGTGGGGGGCTGGTACCCTGTGCGGGATTTGTTCCTGCCTTGCACCCTGTGTTGGCTGAGATTGGCTCCAGCAGACCCTCCTGACCCTATGTTAGGATATAGTAGGTTGGACAATGATGACAGATGAAATCCTACTGCCGATGTGGAGGACAACCAGGGCCATTTGAAGGAATTTGGGGGCCCCAAGCAAAATGGACATGGAGGCCCCCCGCACGCATGCAAAGGAACCACAGCATAGCCATACAGTACATATTTCTGCTAGCCTACCTGCTGCAAAATTGCACCATTTGTACAAGACAAGTAGAGCTATTTTATGTGTGTAATTTATCACTTAACACTGTCTTGTTTTTTCTTATCCTCCTCTTCCTTTCTCTTCTTTCTTTTTTGGCTTCCTGAAGCATAATTCCGCTTCATGACTGCCGAGGAAGTTTTGTATTTTGGCGGCAGCAGAGATCGCGTGGTTGGCTGGCTGCTGTCAGCGAGGGGGGCCCCCTTGAGGGGGATCCCGATAACAGTGTCATTGCACTTTACTGCATTCACTATCAATGGGGCGCTCACACAGTTTGTCGCTGCATTTTATTCTTAACTAGTCATTGTCTTGGGGCCCCAGGCCAGCTCGGGGCCCCAAGCAATTGCTTGGTTTGCCTGCCTTGTTGCGACAGGCCTGAGGACAACTAACCCAGACCATGCCCTTGGTACCTGGCTATTTACGTAGAATCCAAGCATGCAGGCTATGGTGCCATTATGGGAGCTGCGAGACAAGCACATGAAATGCCAAGGACACGTCAGAAAACTGAGATACATTTTATCTCAGGACCTGCTGGAGTTTGATAGTGAGAGAAATATAAAGTGCTCAATCACAGCATAACAACTGCATGAGGCAGACAGGAAGAAACTCCTAAATTAATGTTCAGAGAGGAAGAAAATCTTCACTTCTGTCGTTCTGTTTCTATTTTGAGTGTTTTCTCTTTAATCAGTTCTCCTCCCTTGTCTGTACTTGTGGCTTAATAAAACTATTTACTGTACTTTCAGGCACATGGAACTCTTTGGTGTTTTAGTCTTCTTTGTGGTTCTCTTTTCAAGACCAAGTAGCACCAACACCACTGAATCTCTGGTTAATTAATGATAATAAAATGTAATAAATGAATAAAACCAGAGAGATTTAAGATGGGTGCACTGTAGAAGGAAGCAGAAACATTTCAATAACATTTTGTTTTATATTTCTTCAAAGTTTTCAATCTCAGAGATGAGGCATTTAATCGATTGACTGAACACAGTGAGTAATGTTACAGATTTTTTTGTGTCTAAATATTTCTCAAATTATTCATAATAAGATATGTTTTTATTTACAAACTATAAATGACAAAGGAAAAGATGACTGATTAAACAAAGAGATTGGTTTAATTTATTTTGAGGCTTAATGTTGAAACCAATGCCTGAAGGTCTGTGGCCACAGCTGAGACCAGTTATCAACATAAGCAAGAGCAAATGGACAAACATTTTTCATTCTGTATCAATGTTACTAAAAGGGCCTTTCAAGGGAGAGTTTTTGTGAGCCTTGTGTGTATTAAGATCATAAGAAAATAAGTCAAAACTGTCCGTATCTGAATGGTAATATGTGTCTTTGAGCCTACGATGTATTTGAACGTTATCATGGGTTAAATCCTATCTGGATCCCTAGGAGTTTAAGGTTCTGCCGCCCTGCAACCATAAATTGGACTACAAATTCACAATAAATGGATGGATGAATTTTTTTCACTTTTGTTGGTTGCTGTACATAAGGGAAGGAATTTCATATACAATAAATTTGCATGGAAAACCCCAAAATACTTTCCGGCAAGGACAGAATTTTGGGGCTTTCCAAGGCTGATGGATCATTTCATTGCCTGCATAGAATTGCAAGCAAATGTTCAACTTTTTTTTTTTAAAATGCCCAGTATTTCTGCTCCATCAGATTTGAAAGGTTATGAACCTTTCTTAGTACATGGAGATACTCTACTAGTTTTTCTTTGTGTTATGTTATTTCACCAATCAGTTCACATTACTCTTAAATTATTCTTTTTTTAAAGGCGATTCGCATTGTTCAGAAAATAGACAGAGCTACTCAATTATGCTTTACACTGAACATAACAATATGTTATTCAGAGCTGCTGCTCCATACAGCTTAGGTTTCAGGTTTAATTCTAAAAGAGGATGTGTTCTGTGTTAGGCTTGCATGTTCTCCCAGTGAAAGAATAATGTGCTCTTCTGGACGTCGCTTGCTGGCACCTGCTTTTGCCATCATATACACCCACCAAAGTTCACCTCTGTGAAATTATACTCCCCTTTGACCATCTTAAATGAGATTGAGTATCTGAAGGAAATGAAAAAAAGATATTCAAGAACCTAGCAAATGGGTATAAAACTGCTAACAATAAAAGCTGATAAGTAGGAAAACAAGGTGGATTGTAGAATAGTTTGGGTTCCTGGTCCTGAACTAAATTTATGACTTGGCAGTAATATATCCCCCTTACCCTGACATGAAAACCCTTTGTAGTCTTAAAGATTTTATTTGCTGACTACTGCCATGAAAGTAGATGGCAGATAATGGAGAGATGATTGGGAAGCAGCTGGTGAAAGCTGTTGCCCATAGGTGAACATACCCCAAGTATATCTGATAAACCCTCTCAATTAAATATTTTTTCTAGGCAAGCTAGACCTACTTTAGTTCTGCTTTTACAAACATAATAAACCTGCCATTCACTTTACTAGGCACACCTGTCCCCTCTTTCATAACTGACAGCTCAATAAACAATAAAATCATATGTGCACACAATGCAGGTAGAAAAATATCAACACAGTGTGCATTTGTGTGCAATTCAAAAGAACAGAATAGATTACATTTTTAAGTGTAACTGCTTGTAAAACATCCAGATCCTAGATATTTACGTGCACAATAGTGTAATGATTATGTCAACAGGTGAGGACAACCCAAAAAGTAAAGCCAGCAATTGACCTACGGTCAGAAACCAATCACTGACAGAAGAAGGACGCGGTTTATGTACCTTGAGGTATAGTAGTCAATGATCCAAACAAATTCTGTTTAAAACAGTGAAAAATAACAAATTTCATTATGCTAAGAATCCCAAAGACTGCAGAACTGGACAAACACAACCTGGTCTAGTGAATTATGGTCTCTATTGATTTGAGTTGATGGGAAGAGCACAATAAAATGAAACTCCACAAGAGCATCTAAACCACCTCACTGGCTTCCAGTTATGCTTAGAATAGATTTTAATATCTATTATGTTACATACAGAATTGTAAAAGCCCCAGAGGCAGACCTGGTATGTGTTGGAGGGATTATTTTTCTCAACTGGCCTGGGAACATCTGGCAGTTCCTTAGGAGCAACTGGAGACAGAGGCCTGAGTCAACCATCTAGACATGTTACCACTACGAACTTAACCAGAACAAGCAGAACAAAAGTGATTATGTTTTGTGTATATGTTGCATTTATTTTATTCATTTGGTATTGGTATTTATTGTACTCTGTGATCTTATGTGGAAGTGTTTTTAACTGGAATAAGACTAAATTGAAATGAGTACAAGTCCTTTAGAGGGTAATTTTATGACAAGTTCACTTTTAGGTAGGTGTTTATAATAAAGTTAAAACTCATTGAAAATAATGTAATTAACCTTTTTCTATTTCAATATTTGAAGGGACTCTACTTCTCGACTGTATGGTAGAAGCTCATCTATATCCTATGAACGTTTTGCATGTGAAAGTGTCAATTTATGTCCAGGTTGGTAAAATAAAGAAAGATAATATTGGTGTCACAAGTTTTAGGCTTCATTTGCTTAGATCAGCTCAGGTTAGGTGCTTTGATTGGAACAATGTGTTTTCAATATGTTCTTAAATGCTTGTCTACATAAAGAATCTATATCTAGTACTTGGACAACAGGAAGGATTTCAGAACAAACTAATATGTAGACATCTGTCAGCATTTAAAAGAGAAAGGCAGGTCTTAGAAAGATGGGAGACTTCATTTCTAATCTTCAGACGCATCTGACAAGATTAAATGGAATATACAAAAGGTCAGTGTCTGAAGTGGATATATATAAGTGCCTGTACACAAAGTTTAAGTACAATTTATTCATTTAATTTGGTGAATTTTAAGTGTTATGATACAATGCCATTGTACTCCATGGAGTTTTGAGTACCACAATACTTTTACATTTGTTTGAAGAGCTGAGTGATGGGCGTGCACTTGCATATAAATGATGCTTATTGGTGCGCTTGAAAACACTGCCAGTATGCACTAAACAATGTTGGTATGCAACTAAAAATGGAGAAATAATGGTACTCTCTAAATATATAGTACTATCAATGGGCCAGACCTAAGAAAGAAATGACACTCAGGTGCCTATGGGCTATCAGTCAAGTATAAACCTGCCCTGAGCAACATGGTTCATGGGGCTGGAAATCAAGCACTTCTTTGGAAGCACTTTGGAGGTGCTTCTCCACCATCCATTAGCATGGGTGAATGGCCACCTGTGAGCCTTTGGAAGGAAGTTGGCTTGATTTGGCTCACAAAGCTGGAGAGAGTGTGGCAGATGGTGTTGCCAGTGACCCCAGGTAAGTAGCGTAAGGCAGGACTGGCACCATTAATATGCCAGCAGTGGACGAGGCAAATAGGACCACATGGAGCAGAGGTACTGTATATGAAAATCACATTGAAGAGGCACTAATGTGGAAGATGGTGGTCACACCACCAATGCTGTCAACAGTGCAAAGTCCACTCCTTTGTCTCTTGTCCACTCTGGGCCATTACAGTGTTTTACTCAGTCCCTCTCTCAACACATTCATCTATCTTGTAATCTTCAAGCTTGTTTAAGCCAATTCTGAATCACTGGGAGCATATAATATCTTTAATGTTTTAGGCCCAAGGTAAGAACAAAAACTGTATGCATTGCCCAGCCACTAAAGGGCACATTCACACATTCATACCTGGAAAGTTTGCTAAAAGTTTATGCTCCAGTGGCATTTTTGCTTGAACGACTCTTCAGAATAGTTACAGTCTGAGGAAATACACTTACACGCACACACACACACACACACAGAGAGACGGGAAGAAAGCAGAGAATAAAACATGGATATTCACTGTGCCAGCATTCTGCCCGGTTCCCTGGGGCTTTGAGGCAGCAGACTAGCCTCTACGCCACAGCACCGCCCACTTTTCGAAATGTGAATTAATTAAACCGCTATGTATGGTTTTAACAAACATCTATAACACAGCTGTTTTCATTCGAGATCTTTGGGGCGAACTCTAAGTGAGAGTGGAAGAGAAAAGAATTCAGTTTTCTTCTTTTACTAAATATATGCATATGCAGGTTCATTTTTGTCATCTATTTCTCATTACTGCTTACACAAACGTCTGCGAGTTTGAGAAGAGTACAGGAGCAGTGTGTGGGCGCCATAATTTTTTTTAACCATAAAAATCTGATTTGTTAATTTGGCTTTTTGTCGTTTCCCTTCAGCAGCGTCACTTTTCCAGAGACGGCTTACTTTGTCTCATTCACCGCCTAGCCAAAGTTCCCACGAGGTCCTTTTGTTTATAACTTCCAGCAGCTCGTTGTGCCGTGAGCTGATTGGTTTGCGTACCCGACTGGTCGGGTTTCTCCAGGAAAGTTTCATTCAGTAACCCCTCTCTTTAAATCGGTATCTTTAACCCCATCTCCGAAAAAGGTGCACGACTGACAAGAAAAGTTTTACACTGTTTTTACATTATCAAAAGACAGCATACGCATGTAAAAAAAAATAAAAAGGTAGTGCTTTTCTTGAATTATTCATTACATTCTACTCCACCTACTGTGGGGGTGTTTTAGTTGGTATAGTCCGAGTTTTTAAAATCCCTGTGTTGCTGCGAAGCCGCAGTTCTCCTGGACTCAAGGAGAATTAGAAAAGCAGGTGTGTTTCTCTTTTGCATGAAATCTGATAGTATTCCGCGTGTCAAAGGGAATAGATAATAAAGATATCTATGTATTTTGAGTTTTAGGAAAACGACGATATTTTAACGTAAAATACTAAGTTGTGACATGAGTCGCTTTTTATGGAAAATTGTTTATAATTAAGTAATCAAATCGTTCTTTTCAAACTATATATGCATAACATTAAAGAATCAACGAATATAATTTATGGCTTATACTTTCCTTTCGGTTCTGTTCAGCCTAGTAGAAGAATATAACAGTGTTTTTTTCAACTTTAATGTCGCTTTGTCTTTTTAATCTTTTTAAGTTGCATACTTTGCTTTATGTGACAGTTTTTCGTAAAAAGTTGGAAGCAACGCTCACGGAAAGAAAATGTGGGAACAGTCCGTTCAGCCTTTTTTTATTATTATTTTTTTATCCAAGATCAGTGAATGGATTTAAGATAATGAATGCAAGTCTTGTGGGTGGCGTAAAGCGTGGATGCATCGAGGCCTTGTGTGATCCTAGTCCTACGGTACTCTACTTTTTTTGGACGTAAGCGTGCTAACTAGAGAACGCAGAATTACGTAGCTGCTGCTGTAAACGCCGGTTCTGTGCATTTTTTTTTACATGGCATGTTGGGAACTGTAGTTCACTTTTTTTTTTTAGTTGTGGGGGTGTCAGAAAGAGGGAAATACGTAGATTTATTTGTGGTTTGTCTGCGCGTGTTTAAGGGGCGGGGGTGTTAAAGGGCTGAAAGCTGTAAGTGAAAATGGTAACTGAAACCCTGTAAATTGGACGATAGATCTGGCCAATCCGACGGTACAGTGAGTATGTGACGCCTGACAACTTGACCAATCGACAGCCAATAGAGGCAGGGCCGCTCTATACCATTTGCATATCGACTGCACATTCATTCGCGTGTTGTTATTTTTCATAAGCTCTGTCGGAAAGCAATCGGCGTTTTTAGCACAGGTGTCATGAAACGTTGCGGCGTAGCTATTAACACTCTTAACGCGTCCAACAGTAGTGGCGTATATCGGTGTGGGTTATGTAGGATGTTTATTGTGGTGTGAGTGCGGCCCGAGAAGAAAATGTTGTAAATATTAAGAAACAAAGCCTCGGGGGGCAGAACAAGGATTTCTGCCTCATCCCCATCGTAGGTAAGGATGTTTTTTAAATACAATTTTCCTTGTCCCGCTTCTTTGCGTTTGTGTACATCTGCATGTATTTTAGTATGTGTATCTGTTATTGTGAAAAGGCATGGTGGTTCCGATTTTCTGGGTGTTATTTTTGTGACAATAGATGGACTTGCATGTTCATTATTCTGTTTATTTTGTGTTGCCTTTAAAAGGTGTCAATTAGTAGAGAGATGTGCAACAAAACAAAGTGGCGCAAATATGGCTGTCATAAGACATTAAGGCTGGCAAGACTAAGGAAAATGTTGTTTTTGTCAGTAGAGGGGTGATGCTATAATGGTACGTGCCACCGTTTTTCCCCTTAAATGTGGTCTTTTTGTAAACTGATGATTTTTTTTTTTTTTTGGGATGAAAGCGCATGCACATTCTTGGCGATACCTCGGAGAACCAAAACGGGCATTATCTGATATAGCAGATTATAGCTCAATGGAATGGTTAAATACTACAGTACATGCTTTATAAGCATAGGTTTATACTCGCTGCTTAGATCTATTTTTCCACAACCATTACTGGATGAAAATGGGTTTCTCTGTTTTGTGATGCAGGTAGTAGCCAATGAAATGTTTCCAATTGCTTCACAGTTTATTTATGCATTCCATATTCTATGCAATGTTGGAAAATGATTAAATAGAACCAGCGAATGCAGTTTTTTTTTTTCATTACCAACTGCTCCGATTAGATTTCTTTTTATTTTGATTTATCTGCTGCATTTGCCAGTTCCAATTTGGCCTTCCTTAGTCATTTTACGTTGCATTTAGTAATTTAAGAGATCTGCCACAGTGATATTACAGAGAGTTGCTGAAAGGGTTTCATCATAATATTTTAACCGTTGTCATTTGTATTTAAAATTACGTTTGTGTTGGTATATTTTGATTCATGATGAGGTAAGATATACAGTATCAGTGCATCTGTTGCATAGGGAATTTATTTTTCTCCAATTTAAAGGTAAGAATGGCTTTCAGCTGAATTTCTAATAAATATAGTTTTATTTATCTGCATATACACATGCTAGTAATGTTTCATAGATTAACAAGTAAAACTGAAACAGTTAACAATCCAATTTGAATAAACAAAACTGTAAACCTTAAATCAAATGCTGCAATGTTAAAAATCTTTACTCAAAGGATTCTTTAATGTGTGTATATGTGTATTCATATAAAATATATGCATTATTTCTCAATTTATGTATCTATTTAATATAATACTGTTCCTATAGCCCTCTGTTATCACCATATCTTTTACATAAATGGAGAAAAATAGATTAAACTGTAAGGCCTGTAGAAAGGATGTAAAAAAAAAAAAAAAAGCTAAATATTTGTAACTTCCATGTTCATATCATTTGGGACAACATTGGTTCTTGTTTTCAATTCTCTTGGAAGTCATTTTCAATAATTTTTTTTGTCCTGCTTGTGGAAAAATCATTTTGATGCAGGCTGCCAGTATCTACTGTTTGTCTTGTGGTGTTAGCAGTAGGCCCGAGGATTGACCTACATACAAGTATAGCTATTGAGGCGGTTTTGTTTCCGTGATCATTTGAACATGCCTTAGAAGTGGTGATTGACTGTGTTGCTATCCTTTAAGGTATGTGAGTAACATTTTAAGCTACTACTTCAGTGGAATGCTGAAGGCTTCATGAAATTGACTTGCCCTCAGGTCTATGCTGTGTTCTGCTTAGATCATCTGTTTAAAATCTAATCCTCCCTTTCTCAAAGAGGTCCTCTGGTTGTTTATTAGAGTTTTTCTCTATGTTGTAGTTGATAAAGCATATTGAATGATTAAAATAAATCCTCAAACTTCAGTCATAGATATTTTGCCTTTTATCTTGTTCTCTAATCACACACAACTTTTCTCAGAGCATATTAACACACAAGAAAATCAGTATTTTTGCTATATTTTAGTGTTTGTCAAGAAAATCACAAGTTAAAATTTACATTTCTGGTGTAGTATGTGAATAATGGGGGGGAAGTTAAAATTTACATTTCTGGTGTAGTATGTGAATAATGGGGGGAGCTTTATTTTCAGTCTGCTGTGGTTGTATTAAATGTCTTTTTAATTAGTCACACATATAGATTGTGATTTTTAATGAGATTTAGAATTTTTAACAGATGCTGCATTATCATTGAATTAATTATTGGATTAATTTAAATTCTTATTTCCTCACCCCCCTGTAGTTATTTTAGGTGCAGAGATTTATAATTAACTGGGTGCATCCCTGACTTGAATTCCATTGCTGATATTCAATTTTATCTGCTGTTTTGAGGATATATATGTTCTTGCACAAAGGAAACTAAAAAGGCTGTCTTCCACCCTTCTGCACATCTAGGGGAGTCTTAATTATGTAACTGCCAGCAATATTTTTAGAACATGAGAATTTGCATCAATATGTGGCTGTTACAGCTTGATTAATGATTAAGGTAAACGCAATGCAGTTCTCTATGCACTTTATATCCTCAAACATTTTTAAAAACTGATATTTTGGGGCTGGCACCTTATTTGTTTTGCAAGGTTCCTTTTGAGTTTTAATGATATCATACAATTAGATTTTTGCTCTCTTTGGTTAAGTAATTTTTAGTGTCTTCGTCATGTTTACCTAAATTGTTAACCTTAAACTTGCATTATTTTGAGTTGTACCAGAGAGCTGTTTATTGACTTTACTTAATGATTCATTCACATGAGAAAAGAGAGGCTTTGTTAACCCACACATTCTTTTTTTCTTCCTTGGAGAAATTTGATCATGGCTCTCATTTTGAAGAATGACAGCTTGTTTTGTTTCCATGGCTTCAGTGTCTTTCTTAATTAAGCAACTTTCCAGTCTAACCTAGGAGCCTCCTTAGTTTCCCTCAAGGTTCCAGTCTGGAAAATGTGCACCAATTGGATGCACATCTTTGTCTTAACTTTTGTAGCCTGTTGAATCAAGTAATTTGGGTAATTTTTTCAAAGTAAACTTTGGCAGCTGTCTATTCCAACAAATAGTGTGCTAGTTCAGTCCAAATGCAAAATGCACAGACCAGTCTGCACAGAATGTTTTGAATATTTTTTGATTTACGATAACTTAAGGAAAGTACACACTCTTCTTTGTATTTTTACTTAGTCGTTAATGATAACATATTATGCAGGTAACACTTTAACCGATTTGTGCCAGTGAATTATAGAAATGGTTTAAAAGGTCCATTTGTCTTTTAACTTTGTGTATATTCACTAGTGTGTTAGGTCTTGAAATGCTACGCATATAAGTGTAGAAAAACATTAAAATCTGTCTTGTGCACTGCTAATACACAGAGAAATAAAGACCTCAAAGAAAGCTGTTTTTAAAGATGAAGCAAGTCGCAATAAAAATGTTGTAGCAGCATATGTATTTCAAGTTTATTGAATGTAGCTTTGCACATTCAGTTTTAGAGAGCAAAAATTAAATTCAGTGCCATCACATGCATTCCTAGGCACAATTGCTTAAACTTGAATGTTTTTTCTAGATTTGTAACTTGCAGTGTTGCATTAAGTAGGGTTGTAAATTGATTTAATGCTTAATGTAGTAGTAAATGTTTAGCTAATAAAGTTTATTGCCCATTATGCTCTCTGGTAAAGATTCTTGTTTCATATTCATAAATGTGTGATGTTTTCCATTAGAGTGTGTTGAGCTGAAGACAAATGGACATGTTTAGAAATGCATGATCCTGTTTTTTCAGTTTGTTACACTAATTGAGGTGCCTGTGCTTCGGTTATTTTTATTGATTGCTACTTGCACCACATCTAAATGCTTCATAATGCAGAATGCTTCCCTTTATGTATTTCCATGATTTTATTTGGAAAACAAATAGTGCAGTCTGCTGTTAGTTATTCAGAGTTGTAGTGGTTTTGACATAATAAAAATATTATGTACGAAGACACCAGCAGCTATAATTTTCCAATTTATCTTGAAACTGTCAGATTTGTAGATGAAAAATTCTGTTTTAATGTTAGCACCCGTGTGTTTTTTTAAATATATTTTTGTAAAGAAAAAAATTACATCATAGGACTAAATTTCAGTTTAATAAGTCAGTCTATTGCTTTAATTTTATTTTCCACCCATTGGAGCATTTGCATTTGGAGTTCAAGCACCTACAGTAGTTTGTGTGTGACTTTGGAAAATTTACCTGTGTGAATAGTTGGTAAATTGTTTTATTGTTAAAAATGATTTACATAAAGGCATTTGGGATATTACTTAGCATTAAAGCGAAAAGCTTTGCCGAGGATCTGTGCAATAGCTAAAGTCACCTTTGCTCTTGTTGTTCATATTGCACATATTGATCAGGTTATTGCAATATCTTTTGTTGTGTTTTTTTTTTTCCCCCCAATGCCCAGCTGTGTGTCTTAGTATAAAGTGGAGTCTTGCAAATGATTTTTTTGAATTAAAACAAAAACACACAAATGTAAGTCTTCAGTGCGAAAAGTAAAGATGTTGTTTCTCACATTAACATTTTACCTTTCTGGCATTTGCTAAGAATTTAAGTCTCAAGACAAAATGTTTGAAGCCCTTTTTATGCTTTGATCTGTTTAGAGCTGAGGTTTCCAATATGTTCCGTATGTGATCTTGCTAATT
The DNA here is from genome assembly GCF_016835505.1 of Polypterus senegalus. Lineage (NCBI taxonomy): Eukaryota > Metazoa > Chordata > Cladistia > Polypteriformes > Polypteridae > Polypterus > Polypterus senegalus. The sequence goes on from NC_053157.1 coordinate 184,816,905, forward strand.
TGGTGGCATAATAGCTAAACTAATAAAGTAATAAGCCTATCCTTGTTAGTAAAGGGTGTTTGTACTGTATATGTTTTGGTTATATTAGCAGTTAAACTTTTATTTTTACCATTTTTAGCACTAAAACTTGTCTGTGGTATCTTCATTTCACAGCTGAGTTCACAGTCTTGTGATTGCAATCTGGTGGCAACCATGAGAAAGAAAACAAAAGGCAGTAGCTCATTTATGCAGTAACACTTAACTCATATTAGTCTGAGCAAACCATGGGTCAACATTTTAAGACATTGTTTTTATTTTGAAGTTTTCTGGCTTGTTATCCAAGTCAAGTCTTTGGGTAGGAATTATTAGTAAATGAATAAATCTAAAAAAGGTTTAAAATTTGCTACAGACACTGACAGTCTGATTAATAAAACGGTAATAGTTCTCATTAAATTGTGAAGTTTTTAGCGTGTGATTTTTCTATATAACCGTTTTCAGTTTGGTTTCTGCTTTACAATCTTAAAAATATGCAATTCCTATTTTCAGAGTTTGATCCCTGAAAATCTCTGAATATAGAAGATGAGAATGGTATTCTGTTTTTTTTATTATGATTAAATTTCATTTTGTTTAATGTTTAAGTCTTTGTAATTAAAATTAAGTAGTTGTACTTAACAGATTTGTGTAAGGAGTAACAAGCTGTAATGTTCAGTCAAAGCAGAGCACATTCTTTGGTGATTTACGGTTTATTGTGCATATTGAATTTTGGGTGTGAACTGTAGACTTGGAGTACTAAACTGCATTAAAAACCATCTGTAATTCCTTGAATTAGATTAAACAAAAAATGTTGTTTTTTTTTTTTATATAAATAAGATGCGTTTTGTATTGTAAAGATTGCAGTAGCATTCACTTTTTCATATTTTATTCAACTGTTTAAGATGTCTCAACCATACACACAATTTTATAATGACAGTGTAGTCAGTGTGCTGGTAGTTATGTAATGAGTTTTTTACATTTTTTTTTGTGTCCTGACATGATCCGTATAAGAGCTGTGTGAGTCAAAATTAAAAAATTGAATATATTTTCAATATATGCCATCTGTTGTTCTGCAAGTATTATTGTAAGTGTTCCCACATAACAAATAAGAAATGACACAGCCACAGTAAATATAGGTTTGAGACCCATGAAAGAAAATCCTATAACCTAGTTAGTGGTAAGGTATATTGCTTATGGCATAGTTAATCACCTTTCCTGCTTCTTTGCCAAATAGGACAAAGTTTGAATTTTGTATTAATTCTGTTCAGGTTTGTACAATGCAGTTTCCAAAAAAGCTGGGATGCTCTATAAAATGTGAATAAAAACAGAATGCAACAATTTTGATATAATTCAAATCCTTGTTAAACTGAAAATAGAACAAAGACAATGTAGTAAATGTTGAAATTGTTTTATGAAAATATTTGCACATTCCGAATTTGATGCAAACAAACACATTTTAGAAAAGTTGGGAGAAAGGCAGCAAAGGACTGGAAAAGTCATGTAGTGCTAAAAAAAATAAAAACAACCTGGTGGAACATCTCGCATCTAATTAGGTCTAATTTGGTACAAAAGGACAGTAGCAGGAGTATAAAAAGATCATCCCAGAAAAAGCAGAGTCTCTCTTGAAGCAAAGATGGGGAGACGTTCACCACACTGTAAAGACAGTCAAATACTTTAACAATTTTAAGAATAACACTCCACAATGTAAAATTGCAATGAATTGGTGAATTTTGTTATTTACAGTCCATAATATTAAAAGATTCGGAGAATCCAAAGAAATCTTTATATGCAAAGGACAAATTTATAAACCAATATTGGAGGTCTGTGATCTTTGGACCTGCAGGCAGCACTGCGTTAAAACAAGACAATTTCATAGTGGAAATCACTGCATGAGCTCAGAAACTCATCTGAAAATAATTGTCTGTGAGTTTGTCTCTGCATCATCAAATGTAAGTTAAAACTCTACCATGCACATAAGAAACCATATATAAATATGATCCAGAAACATTGCTTCCTTCTCTGTTCCTGAGCTCATTTAAGATGGACTGAGGCAAAGTCAAAAACTATCCTCTGGTCTGACAAATCATGACCACATGGACACCACATCCTTCAGGCTAAAGAGTAGAATTACTGTCCAGCTTGTTATGCTTTAGTGCACATGGCATAATTGGCTTGCACATTTGGGAAGACGCCATTAATGCAGAGTATAAATGCTTTTGGAACAACATATGTTACCATCAAGGCAACATCTTTTTCAAGGAAAGCCTCACATATTTCTACAAGATGATGGCAAACTACATTCTCCTTGTATTAGAATAGAACTGTTGAGCAGCTGAACTCCTATTTAAGCCAAGAATAGGGAAACATTTCACTTTCGGAACTACAGTGATTGGTCGTCTCAGTTCCCAAAGAGGTGCTGCAACACAATGGTAAGCATGCCCCTGTCCCAACTTTTTTGAAACATGTTGGCATCATGCTGGCATCAAATTCAGAATGAACCTATATATTTAAAAAAAGAAAATCAGTTTCAACATTTCATATGCTGGCTTTGTACAATTTTAAGTTAAATATAGGATTTACATGATTTTGCAAATGGTCACATTCTGTTTTTATTTACATTTTTACATATCCTAACTTTTTTGGAAATAAGGTTGTACTGGTTATAGGTAGATTTTCAAGTGTGTCCAGCTTCAGACTTGGTTGTAACTTTTTTAATTTGAAGACTGACTGATATCCTCATATATGAAGAATGTATTCAGAGGTTTTAATATGCAGAATTTAACTTTCTAGAATGCTTAAATGTCTGAGTGGGTTTTACTTTGGGCATTCCAGTTTTTCTCAAATGATTCTGAAGTGAATAAACTTGCTAGAAGTGGAGGGTGAATCTCTTAAATTTTGAATTCTGAATGATATGTAGTACTGAAGTATTTTTTGATATTGTCATCTTATCTCCTTATCTCTTTCAGAAAAATTGTATTCATATTTTATTTAGGGTACCTTAATTCATCACAGGAACATGCACTTGGTACAGTGGGTCCCAATCTACGAGTTGTGCCCAGTAGAGGCATGAGGCTCATAGAAAAGGTTTTGATTAAGAATTTTTGATCAAGCCATTGTAGTTGCTTGTAGCTACAGCATACTTCTGCGTCATTGTGTAACAAGCACTGATGCCTTTAATTTACAAAAAGTCATTATACATGTTCAGCAGGAACATACAAAATCAACAAGCAAGTTTATAAGATTAGAACAAAAAAGATAACATTTAAATAAGTTTCAAAGCTAGACACTAGCAGTCTAATGAACACAGCTGCCTGAACTTTATGGGTAATACAATTGTAAATTAAAGAGAGAAACTGTGGTAGAAAGCACATTGCTCAGATGTGTTCAAAATGTGTCATTGTAAGAAATGAATTTTACATTTGAAGGTACAATGTCAAAATGAACTAGTGAATTAGTGTAAAACTTAAAAACCAGACAAACTCTCTGAAAGCCATACAAATGACATTGCACTTGTAGTGATATTGAACTAAAATTGCTCTGCTAGTTTCATTTTTTGTAATGTTTATAAATGCCATGTACCTGACTTTCTAGTGAACCAGTCATTGATCCTTTGGTTACTCAGGGTGAAGGACAATTGAAATAAATAGTTAAGCCAGCTTTATTCTAATTTTGACTTGTGGTGCCTATTTCTGAAGTGCATAAGGAGTATATTCTTGCAGACCCTGGCTCATGAGTACATCTTGATAGCAACATGTGTTTTTACTATTTAGTCAAGAGACACCATTTGTTTTTTTTTTTTTATATAAAGTACCAGGCACCTAATTGGCATAGTAATTGATTTTGGAAAAAAATCAAAGAAAGTGGGTGGGTTTTGAAGCACAATTATATTTAATTATTTTTCAATTTGCTTATCTTTTTAGATGCCTCATTTTGATATCTATTTGGTGTCTGTGATTTCATTTCATTCATGTGCTTCAAATTGAGTTTCTTTTAAATTAAAATTTTAATGATTTTAATTTGTTTTTGAAAAATTGTTTTTTTTTTTATACAGTTGGTGAGGTAATAGTTTGTAACAAGACATACGAATTCTTGTAAAGATTAAGTATATGTATACTATAAAAATGTGTAGCACATAACTGGTTCAGAGACATTGCCTAGAAAAAGGATGTGCTTGACAACTTAGCAAGACATTTAACTCTCCAATCTTTTGTTTGATTAATTAGCATAAATATAATAGCATCAAAAAAGCACACTGTGATGTCTTGTTCTTTACCCAGCAATTTTGTAGCATTGTTTTCGCAAAATGCCAAACTTGGAAATTTTTGGAATTACTCTGTCTTCCTGGTAAAAATGCTGGACTGCTTTTAATGTGATTTTGTAAGTAACTTGTGTACTGTGTTTTTTTTTTTTTGCTGTTCCTAAAAGACCAATTTGGTTAGTTTAAGGCAATAGCACATTGTTTGAAATGCCCTTCATTTGCTCTGTTGATTAGAGTGATTTGTTAATGCACTGTACAGTCCCTGACAAAAGTCTTGTCGCTTCTCTATTTTGTAGAAACCCCTGATTAACCTGACTTTTAATTTTTCAACTGGTGTTAGAAATAGCTCATATGAAAAGCTAAAGCCCTCCCAAATGATGTTTAATGCACTGAAATAAATTAGTTTCACTGAAAAAAGATTTATCATTTAATCAAGACAGAAAGTTTAAATTTGGGCAAGAGAAAAGTTTTGTCGCCTATACAGAAAATGAACAACTTTACTGCAAATCCAAAAATATGTCAGCAAATGAAGTAGTGGTGCTGTGAGATCCAAATGTAATATCTTGTATGACTTCCATGAGCTTGAAGGACAGCAACCATGCGTTTTGGCAAGGATTCATACAATTTATTGATGAAGTCATCAGGAATAGCAAAGAAAACAGTCGTGCATGCCTCCCAGAGTTCATCACTATTCTTTGGTTTCGTCTTCCATGCTTCCTCTTTCATCCTACCCCACATATGCTCAATGATGTTCATGTCTGGTGAGTGGGCTGGCCAATCCTGGAGCATCTTGATCTTCTTCGCTTTAAGGAACTTTGATGTGGAGATGGAAGTATGCGATGGAGCACCATCCTGCTGCAGAATTTGGCCTTTTTTATGGTTGGGAATATAAGAGGTAGCTAAGATTTCTTGGTATTTTAGACTATTGATTTTGCCTTCCACCCTGCAGATCCCTCGCATACCCCCATACTGGATGTAACCCCAGACCATGATTTTGCCTCCACCAAACTTCACTGTTTTCTGGGTAAATCTCGGCTCCATGCGGGTTCCAGTAGGTCTCCTGCAATATTTGCGGTGACTGTGGTGTAATTCAACAGAACATTCATCTGAAAAATCCACCTTCTGCCACTTTTCCAGTGTCCATCCTTTTAGCAGGCTGTGGGCCTTGGCAAATGCCACATGGTTTTTCAATTGTCTTTTGTTTAGTGCTGGCTTATGGGCACTGATTTGACCATGGAGGCCATTTTGAGACAGAATCCGACAAACTGTTCTGGTTGACACAGGGACTTCAGGTGACCAGGTCTCGTGGGGCTCTGCTGCAGTGGAAATGGGCTTGCCTTGGATTTTCGAGCCAACAAATGGTCCTCTCGAGCAGTTGTCTTGCGGGGTCTTCCTGACTTGGGCTTGTCAAAAATGTCTCCAGTCTCTTCAAATCTTTTTTTTTATCCTCTGAACTTGACGCTGAGACACATTGAAGGTGTTTGCCACATCAGCAGTGGATTTGGTCTTCAGCCTCTTGATAATCAAAACTTTAGTCTCAGGGTGAATCTTAGGCATATTTGCAGAGGTCTAGTTGCAGTTGATGTGAAGGTCTAGTGTACTGGGGTTCTTTTTATACACACCTGAGACCTAATTGATCCATTATTAGTCACAGGTGAAGCTCATATGACAAGGCGACAACACTTATGTCTTGCCAAAAATTGACTTAATGGGCTTTACCAAGCTGTGAAAATTAGAATACTTTTTGTCAGTTTTGTTTTTCACTGAAACATTACAAAAGCTGATGGGATTAAAATGACCCATTTCTTGTAACAAAATCTTGATTAGAAATATATTTTAGCGGCACTTCAGGTCAATTTGTACACAAGCGACAAGACTTTTGTCAGGGACTGTAGCATTGATATTGTAGTGCATGTATCATGCTTTTTGAATGTATTTATCTATACTATACTATCTCACTCACTCGCTCACTCACTGACTCATCACTAATTCTCCAACTTCCCGTGTGGGTGGAAGGCTGAAATTTGGCAGGTTCATTCCTTACAGCTTCCTTACAAAAGTTGGGCAGGTTTTATATCGAAATTCTACGCGTAATGGTCATAACTGGAAGCAGTTTTTCTCCATTTACTGTAATGGAGAGGAGCTTCAACGCCGTGGGGGCGGAGTTTCGTGTGACATCATCACGCCTTCCACGTAATCACGCAGTACATAGAAAACCAGGAAGACCTCAAAAAAGCGCTCAAGAAAACATGCATTATATAATTGAGAAGGCAGCGAAACAATAAGAAGCGGCGAGTGACATATACAACCATATTCATGAGTTCTGCTACTTCGGAAACAAAGCACGATGTAAACCTACACTTTAAATTAAGTTCATAGACAGGCTGCGCTGGCGTTTGTAATTTAGTGCCTGCCCATATAAGGCCGTCCGTCAGCGGCAATCCAATAGCAAACTGCCACGGGTAAATATTCACGGGTGAAGGACTGTGCTTATGGAGAGGAAGATGAGATGGTCAGGGTGGTGTTTGACACAAACTCCGCGAAACTGCGAGAGAAAGTTTTAAGTGCCAGGACTAAGGTAACATTAAATAAAGCTATGTACATAGCACAAGATGGCACCATCACAGCTGGGAACCTTCGATGCAAGTACACCGAGTGGCTCACGTGAACTGGCGCGTGCACAGATAAAAGCAACAGTTCCAAAGAGCTGAACAAAACCGAATTACACAATTGAAAAGGCAGCAAAAATATGAAGCGTCTGATAAGCATATTCATAAATGCAGCTACTGTGGAAACAAAGCACACGGTGGAAAAAGTCAATGTCCCGCTAAAGGAAGACAGTGTAAAAAAAAACCTGTGCATGCAGTGTGTCAGGTCTCAGATAAAGAAGAAGATGAGCTGTTTATTGATGCAGTAAGAAGCGAATCGATGAATGAAACCTGTCATCTTTACAACGATTGACAAACACGGAATGTAACTTGAACACAACACATCCTACAAATACGAACCTGATTGAAAGAAATAATGATAATCAAATCCTTGATGACAGCAACACTCAGTAACACTCACAAAACAAATACTGTATATTGACAGTCATGTTACGTTATTTTTAAAATGTTCCCTTTTCTTTTCTACCTTTTTAACACACTACTTCTCGCTGCGATGCGGGTATATATATATGTATATATATATCCCGCTCTACATACTCGAATAATGGATACTTTATTCGCCATCAATGATTGTTTTGGTAAAGCCATACTCAGTGTATTCAATTAGATGAACGGTAGAAAAGTAAGAGCGAGGGGAGGATGACTTATTGAGGCATGCAGGCTGTAGTGCGCGTCAACTCTATCTGAATTGCGCGATCACATTAGAAAAAATATATCTTTTCAAGTTCTATTTAGTCCATATGTGTCAAACTCAAGGGCCACGGGCCACATCCGGCCCGGCGTGTAATTATATCCGCCCGAGATCATTTTATATACTGTATTATTGTTATTAATGGCCGGGTATATGAAGCGCTGGTAACACAATAAACTACAGATCCCATAATGCAGCGCTTCAGCTGCCTTGCCGAACACTTACCGCATTAATCAAGTCTACCTTATGATGCTGCAAGTTATTGCGAAGCTATAGTTATTGCGCATTGAGTTTGCACGGCGCTTTGGTGACTTTGAAGAACAAAAAAAGTCCGTCTACATGCGGCTCGAACCTTGTGCATGTTTGGTAGCACATATTTGTGTGAGAAGCTCTTCTCAGTGATAAAGACTAACAAAACAGCACACAGGAGTCGCCTCACTGATGAGCACCTGCAATCCATCCTGAGAATCTCCACAACACAGAACCTCACACCAAACAGAAACTAACTTGTGGCCAAAAAAAGATGCCAGGCGTCCAGCTCTAAAAAGACATATGAGCAAAGACAACTGCATGATTTGATTTGTTATTGCAGTAAGAGCGGGAGTCAACCGTTTTAACAAACAGCGTATTGCACTGATACGAAATAGCTGTGTGTGTATATATGTAGATATGTATGTATATGTATATATATGTTTATATATGTGTGTGTGTATGTATGTGTGTGTATGTATGTAGATATATATATGTATATATGTTTTTATGTATAGATATGTATGTGTGTATGTGTATGTTATATATATATATATATATATATATATATATATTTGTGTGTGTGTGTGTTTAAAAATATATATATGACAACAACACTCATCACTCACAACAGTGACAAAACAATTACATTGACAATCAGGTTACGTTATTTTCAAAATGTTTCCTTTTCTTTTTCATTGCTTCTTTAACACACTACTTCTACGCTGCGAAGCGCGGGTATTTTGCTAGTTACATATTAAAATGATCAGGTCTGTCCAGCTGTAAGATTATTTTAGACTCTTAAAACTTGTATGGCTATGTTGTGTGGTACATGTGATTTCATGATTTTAATATTTCTACAGTAGGATGCTCATCAAACGTAAGATATACTACTTTAAAGATCTTGTTCGTAGTTTATTGCTAAAACGTTTGCTACATTTGTTTTCCTACACATCCCATGGGTCTGCCAAATTTCATAGCAAAACTTATAAAATCACCTTATTTGTTAACCAGGGTGAAATAAATAAATACATTCAGGATTTAAATACGATTACACTGTTTTCAATATAGTTTTAAGTAAGCTAAGCTTTTGGCCATGTAGTTTTTCTTGTTGAATCACACACACTGTAGAATTAATGATTCTTAATATGATTTCATACATATTGACAAGGTCATTTGTTTATAGCAGTCTTTGTCTAGTTTTTGCAGTGAAATGGGTTGAGGATATGGATGAGGCAAGTTTTTTTTTTTTCTTTTCCTGAAGGTATGCTTTTAAAGGCTTTTTTCTGTGCACAGGTTTCTTAATAAATTGCTGATATTTGTAAATTTAAGAGACAGTGGACAAAAACTTTAGATATAGAGTTACATCATAAGGATTTGTTAGTGTAAGTTAAACTCCTTAATGAAAAATCAAATATTTTGAAAGTCAAAATTTTTTTTCACAACAGCGGCAGACTTTCATGTCCTAGTGTTAAGTGAATTAAAATTTGTCTCTCTATTGTAATAAAAAATACTTGGGACGAGACGTGATCTTCTCGGAAGACGATTAGAAGTTCCGCGAGACTACTTGCACGTCATGGCCTATTGAAAAAAATAAATTCTCTGAGACACCTTAAGATCCCACGAGGCAAAGAAGTGAGAATACAGGAAAGCAGCTGTACAGGGTTTAAAATGATCGGCGCGCAGCACGACATGCAGATCACGCAGCATGGCACAAGCAGCAGCTGTACAGGCTTTTAAATGATTGATCGTGCAGTGCAACATTCAGACCACGCAGCACAGCACAAGCAGCAGCTGGCTTAAAAGGGCATAATTCATTCACTACAGCTTTATTACTTGCAAATATCAAGAAATAAAAAGTGAATGAAATGATAAAAACAATCTCTTTAAATAGTATATCATGTTAAACAGACCCGGGGGTTGGCGAGCGAAGCAAGCAGGAAGCAGAGCCCCTAGTAAATAAAAGACTTCAAGACTGCTCGCTTCGCTCACCAACCCCCCCCGCCCCCAGTGCTATGCACCATTGTGAAGAGGGTGGCTGAACGCATCCCAAAGAGACGCGGCTGCTTCTCCAAAAGCCCTCTTAAACAGTAATACAATGGGAAACAAAGTTTTTAACATCCTCTTTGCTTGATCAGCTGCTGTTTCCGTGCTGCGTGATCTGTACTCTGCTTGTCTACCCCACCCCCCCGCCTGCGCTACGCACCCTTGTGAAAAGGTGGGCTGAATGCACTCCAAGAAGACACAGTCGCTCCTTCAAAACCCCTCTTAAACAGTGATACAAAAGAAAACAACCTTTTTTTTTTTTTTTTTTTTACCTCCTCTTTGCTCGATCAGCTGCTGGATTGCTGCTGCTGCCGTGCCACATGATCTGCATTTTGTGCTGTGCTTTGAACGATTAAAAGCCTGTTCAGCACCTGTCCTTTTGCCTCACTGCCTTTGTCTCTCTTGTCCCACAGACATCCTCAAACACTCTGCGATCTCTTTTCTCTGGTCTGTTATTTCACCGAGTAATATTTTCTGGGTTTTTTTTGCGCTAATGCAATCTTTACTCATTTTTTTGAGACTTTCGCATTTTTCTGCTTCCATTATCTCTAAACCTGCTCTGCATGTGTATCACAGGACTTGCTTCCAAAGGTTGTAAGTATGATGTGACTTGTCTGTCTCACGGGACGTGAAAGTCTTTCTCTGTCTCTCTTCCAAAGGCCCAGTCTCGTCGCCAGGAAAAGTCTTGTTGCAAGATTTTTTTTTATGAGTTACATTTGATATTTCTAAAGTCAGTTATTTCTTCACCAACGTACAGCATATTTGCATTGCGAAATTGGGTTCAAGTGTTAAGTACTTTCTCTAAATTTAGGAAAATGTCTTGCCTGCCCTAGTACTTTATCTTTTTTTTTTTTTTTTTTGTAAAAGCTTTAAAAATTACTAAATTTGTTCATTTTAAGTCTCTCCAGATGTTTGTAGGGCAATATGTGGGGCACCAGAGTAAACTTAAAAAAAAAAGAGACTTTGACAAAAACATTTACTGAATGCATTTATGAAGTTTATCTGACAGCACAAAGAAGGAATTGGCCACAGGCCAACCTGTTCATGTCCATATCTTTTATTCTGGTCAGGAAATTGGTATGCTTCTATCGTTTTCTCTTGGAATGTAGAGTTTTAATTTCTAACGTACTATATTTGAACTTTATCTTATTTAAAACTACTCCTGGTTTGGATTTAGTAAGAGTTGGTTTCATTTTAAAGTATACCTCACTGCTACGATTTGCTTTCTCTTCTGGGTATTAAATTGGTATGTTTAATAAAATCTGGTCAGAAGTAAGTGTAGCTGTACTAACAAATTGGTTGAGGCCATTGAGTCCCAATATTAAGACTCTTCATAATCTAAAAAACTGTCACAAATACTAAAATATACCAAAAATATACTAAAAATATGCTAACATATATACTAAAGTTTATCTTGTACTATAAAATGTCCATAATTTAAGTATAAGATGAAGCAAAAATTGCCTGTCATTTTTTAATTACTTAACATATTGTTGTCTTGTGTAGGTAACACTTATACTAGTGTACTTCTGTAGTGTTGCCCACATTAAATAACAGATGTGTTAACCACTAAATGTACTCTTAGTAGCAGGATTTGAACTCGCAACTTCAGGGTTTGAAGTCCAAATTCCTAAATCATTCATATTTCATATTGCTTCCTGTTGTTGCATCAAATTTTTATTTGTCCATTTGGTCTTTAAAGACAGCAAAACCTGCATTATGTACCCTTACCAAAATTTCCCTAGCTCTTTTCACAGTGGTCGCATTCTTAATGATCCCAGAAATTTAGTTGGACTTGCTTTTTATCAAATGAAGATGTACTAGTAATTCCTTGATGGTCTGTAATGTTACGTTTATTTTATTATTTTGCCCAATCTCTCTCTTTGAATCACCTGTTTTGACAAATGGTACATTTATACATACTTCGTGATTTAGAGAAAGTTTGTATCTAGAGTTTACTTTCTTGACATTTGCCCGATTGGTGTGTGTGTGTTTATTATATGAATAACTATATAAATACAAAATATGCATGTGCAGAGGGCAAATATGAATGAACATGAACCCCTACTTTTTTTTTTTAACTTTTCATTTACTGACTTCCATATCCATTTTTTATGAGTGAAACATGCAAGCAGTTGTACTGAATGTATCTTCAGTGTGCATCTGTGTAATTATCTCTCTCACAGGTAAGAAGCTTGATTGTCAGCTGGCTGTTAACCTGAACAATAGAAATATTCCCAGTCTCTTAAGTAAACATGACAACTGTGTAGTTTCGGGGAGAATAGCTGTTTGGAGAAGGGAAGGTCTGTGCTGAGGGATCAATCTGTTAGTTGTGGATTTTTGGACATTTTCTTGCATACAAAACTGGGTTTTGAACAACGTCAAGAATGGAACTTGTTTGTCTTGAGGGTCACACAGATATTCCTCTGTTTTTGCTCATTCATAACACTTGTTTCTGATCTAACATTTTGTATACTACAAGAAGACATCCTGAGTAAGCACAACACATATTTTGACTAAAAACTATTTGATTAATTGAAGGAAAAAAGTTCAACACTTGTAATCACCAATGTGAAAAAATAATTACCACCTTAGTCACTCAATTAGCTAATTAATCAAGTTTAAATGACAGTTGATACAATTAGACTAGACACACCCAATCTTGATTGCTTTCCATCTCTGCTGAATCTGAGCATCACTTAAATTAAACATTTTTAGCAATGTGAAGTTTGCCAAAAGGTGTCAACAAGCAGCACTTTGGTCTTCTGGAATTTCTTTTGATCAAGGCACAAGAAAAAGTTACTGAAATATATTAGTTGGGAAAGGGCTACAAAGTAATCTCTAAAACCTTTGGAGTCTAACAAACTACATTGAAGCCATCATCTTCAAATGGAGTAAAGTGTGGTGAATCGGCCAGGAGTGGCTAACATTGCAAAATTACTCTTGGGAAATTCCAGAACAATCTACATCAGCATCAAAGGAGATCATCAAGGATTGTCTCAGCTGACTTAATGTCTGTGCTTATGATTCCACCATACTCTGGGCGAAAATGGTATCTGTGGGTGATTTACAAAGTGAAGATCTCTGCAAAACTTGAGAAACATAAAGGGTCATACAACATTTACAAAAAACCTTGATTATAATTCACAAAACTTTTGGAATAATGTTCTTTGGACTGATGATTCAAATGTAGAACTTTTTGGAACATGTTAGGCTTGTATTATCTAGTATAAAGCTAACACAACTTTACACAATAAGAAGAGAATTTTTCACAAACATGGTAGTGGTAGTGTAATGGTGTGTGGATGTTTTGCTGCTTCACAGCCTGACGGACATGCCATAATTGAGGCAAGCTGTAATTTAGCTCTCTATCAAAGTCCTGAAGAAGAATATCCAGTCAACAGTCTGTGATTTGGAGCTTAAGCACAATTGGTTTATGTAGCAGGACAGCAATCCAAGGACAAGAGCCATCTCCACCTCTGAATAGCTGAAAAAGTTTGAGTGGCTTAATGAAAGTCCTATCTTGAACCACATTGAGATATTGTTGCAGGACCTTAAGAGAGCAGTTCATAGTCAAACTCTATTTAGAATTTACGGCTTAATTAAAACAATTCTGTAAAGAAGAGAGGGCCAAAATTTCTCCACAGCGATGCCAAAGATTGATCTTTGTGTGTATTCTTTGCCTCCACTAATCTGGTTATGAATGGCAGAGCCTTCCATGGCAGTGCTGGGTAGAAAAACTACTCTGGACATCACACCACTCTGTTATAGGGCACACTCACAGATGCACCCACACTCACTCATAACAGTTCAGCAGTTAGGTACTCGCGCCTTTAGGGTGTGAGTAACAAACTCCCATATAAAGATGAGGATGCAATCTGTAAATGGTCGGGGACAAAGGCAGTATCAGAACTGAATACATTGAAGCGAGGTGGCAGTAATGACTAATGTGCCACTATGTGAGCCTGTAATTTTAATTATTTTAAACCATTTTTAATACTATAGGTTTCAAATATGTAGGTTCCTACTGTAGTGGAAAATTAATCACATTAGTGAAATTTTGTTTAGTCAAGTGTACCTCAGTATTTATGAGCCATGCAAAGACAGAAAAGTAAGTGCAAAATGTAAAACAAAAAAGCACAAGTTAATCAATGCCATTTAGCACCCTAAGCAACATAAAATGGTTAACTTGCAGGAAGAAGTTAATTGTTTCTTACCTGCATGCATTGAGCATGATGTTTAGACATGCACAAAAGAATCTTTTAATTTCTTAGTGATAGAAGTGCAGTGTATAGGTACACCTTGGCTTTGTCAGTTTTCCAAATTTGTGCTTCAATACCAACTAGTTTGGAAGAAAACCCTTATTGACAACAGAAAACTGAATGAGGCGTGGAATGACCTTTTTGACAGACAACACCATTGGAATACTTAACAGCTGTCAAAAGCAGGTACTTGTGTATATGTAGAAAAGAACCTCAACTCTGCTTACACATATTGCTGTGTTGGTTTGTTAATATTGTGGCATATTTATTCACTTTGCCAGAGTGCTTATTGAAGATACTAACGACATTAAAGAATTAAAGCTTTGCTTAAAATGTTTCCTTTTTAGTGTTTTCCAGTTTAATTTTATCATCTCGTCAATCTTGTCTCAATGTCTTTACGTAAAACTAGATGTTTAAATAAGAAATTGTACTAAGTTACTATTTTAGAATGATTCTGTGCAGTTTTCCTTTTTAGTGAGTATAAAGTATTTTGTGTAGTTTGTGCAAGTAATTCTCAAATTTACCGTGTTCAGTACATTGTGTGCTGTTAACTGTAATTATAATGAGTGCATAGACTGTTAGCTTTATGCTCAAAATACCCTATATCAAATGTTCATTATATGTTGATCCAGTGATTGAGTTTAGTGAGTCTGTGGGATGAATAATTGTTTTGTTTGTACTTTGCCTTGGTTGGTTGCCTTTCATGATGAGCACTGTTGGAGAATGCTTGACAAGTCAGTTATTTTTCCTTTCTTCTTTGTTACAAATTATAAAGCAGAACACTTATGTACCTTCCCCAGATGCACTACAGTTACTTTCCAGCATCCTGGGTAAACAGTTCACACAAATGCTAGCTAGTATCGTGAAACTGCTGTTTGTTCAAATATACCCTGTATGCTTTATAACTTGGAGCAATGTTGCATGTGTGAAACAATTTAAGATCAGGCCTAAATGATAAATTACAATGTATGGACTAACTTCCCATTAGCTGCATATTGCTGTAATTGTAATAATTTAAGTGCTTGGCTTACTTTTACAGCTTTTTTTTTTTATATAAATGCCTGTATCTTTTGTAAATGTGTATTTTATATAAATTTTCTGTTCCTACTTAAAATTTCTTGAAATTTTCGTTACAAGACTGTGAATTTTTTATACTGTTGTTCATATACTGACAATGTTCATTTTGGTGACTAAGGAATGGCTTTTTTTTTTTTTTTTTGATACAGAAATGCAAACAAATCTACAACAAAGAATTGTATGCACATTTCAGATGGAAATTTCTAAGTAACAGAGTGTACTCTCATGATAACTCTTATGATGTACAGTGCTACGTACTAAAGTGGACCAGGAAGAATGCTCCCATGCTTGTTGGCCTAAGTAGCAAGAGGGTGACTACAACAATGGTAACACTAATAACTGAAAAACTGCAGAACCAGAGTTTGGATGACTTAGCATGCAAAGCTTACAGCATTAACCTGGTAAATACATAATTTATTTCCTTTAAATATGTAGGTTTTGATTTATAAAAGCTTTTCATGCTTTCACTTTTCGTGAAACTTAAATTCTTAGACAGGAGCTTGTTTCAAATTTTCCATGTATAATACATTTATTCTGGTGACATTTTAAAGTAGTCAAACCCCCTTTTATATGAACTTGTGTTTAGAGTTTTGCCTTTTATTTTTTTATCCATTAAGACTGGTGACTTAATTCTCTTTGAGGGTTTTTCCATACACTTTTTAGCAATAAAGAAAGTTGAGCAGTACAAGTTTGTTTTCAAAAGGTTTTTAGTTTGATTCCTTACAAACTTAACCTTACAAACGTAACTGGAAATATAAAGGAAATCGGTGAATGAGATTCATTTCAAGGTTGGCTTCCCAGAATGTTCCCTGGACATAATAAAAGCGGGTTTAAGAAAGCTTTATCACAGGCTGTCTTTTAGAAAAGAGATTTTTTTGGTAACTCTTCAGTGTATTGGGCATTTCAAAAGTCACAGTTTTTACACCCACTATTTATATACAGAATACCAAAAAGATGTGTCTTGAGTTAATTGGCATTTCTAAATAGGTCCTCTATGGGTATGACTGGTGTTGCAAAATAGAGGTCTGTGTAGCTACATTAATCAGGTGTATTTATTTTTTGTTCAAGCAAAAAATAAATCTGAAATGAATAATTATTTAATCCTATCTATGTACATAACCTAATGCCAGCTATTGTAAATGGCAGGATTAAAGGCAATAGTGATTAATCACTTAAATGCAAGAAATATTTGAGAAGCTACATACAGGTGCAACCAATTTTTATGTTGCGCCTATAACTTCTGGGTGTGTTTAAGTTAGATCTTAAATGGCATGAGGGTTGAGCTCCACCTCGACTTTGAACTCTCAACATGGATTGAAAATGTGTCCTTCCACTTTCTACAGGTATCTTCAGTTAACTACTTTTTAAATTTCCTCCTGTTTTGTTGAAATGGCTAATTTGCCTTTTTTTCTTTAGTGTTATTTAATTTTTAATCATCGGATGTAGTGTTTGCTTTTTATGTGTCCATGTAATTTGCATGTTTTGCATATATATTCACTTTAAGGATTGTTTTTAAGTATTTCTGAAGATCTGGATCTGCAAATATATTTTATTCTTTAATATAAAGTTTACAAACATTTACTCTTAGCTATGTTATATCATTAATAATTTCAGTTTACTGCATAAAATAAATATTGGTTGACCAGTACTGTTTAGTATGGAAATTGTTGATATATTCCTATTGTGACAAGAGCATAGATGCACAAAGCCCACCTTTTCTTTGTTTATGGTAATAAGTAATTTAGATTAGTTGAACTAATGTTTAAAAATATTGTACTTTTTATTTTGAAAAGGTTATTAAGGACATTGCAACACTAATGATTAAAGGATGGTATCGGTTTTTGAAAATTGTAGCTTTCTGTGTCCGGGGTGCTCATCAGACGGCGAAGTCCTCTCTCTAGTTAGTTGGGAGGGGTTTGCTAATCACTTAGTGGTATTTATTCTGTTTGCATAGATAAGGGGTTTAATAATTGTTTACCACATCCAGTAGTGGGCCTACGTGCCTGTCAGTCCCATGCAGAGCATATTCCAGAGGCCCTCGAGGTGATGCCTTCCTTCCAAGCTTCATACTTCAGCTCTTAAATATTTTTAGCCTCTGCTATCAGTTTGTCTGACATCAACCCAGGATGACAAGAAGCATTTATACCAATGTGTATTTGGGACACAAACTAATGACTTTAACCGACATGATGATTTTCCCCATTTTAGTGTAAACTTCAGATAATCAAATGGAAAGTATAAAGAAGAGACATTCTCACTTTTCATAATTTTTTTTTTCCTTTGTGTTATTTGCAGTGCATCTGGCCCATTAGTGTGTTTTTTAGATTTGTTTTAGTCTTATTACTTTGTGTCTGACTGACTGCACTCAGGTATTCTTGACATTTTGATTCTCTCTTGTAGCCATTCTTCTGTCATCTTCCTTTAGTTTCTCTGCTTGGTCTGTTTTTTCCCCATTATCTTTATGTTGTAGGTGGAATGTTGAATTCATGAGGGGTAGTGTTCTTTTCACTGTTTTTTTGATAATTCCCAAGGAGGGTCATTTCTGGATGTACATCATCCTAAACAGCAGCTCCTTGTCTCCCTTGGAGACTTTCGTATGTGAATATTTGCAAACTACTTGTGGGTATTGAATCGGCATCTTAACATAGCTCACATTATCGCTTGTTGCTGTTAGCATATTGCAGTAGGTTCAGAGTGATTTTTATATTTACCTTATACAATATTACCCCTAAGTTTCCATTATAATTCTTGATTCCTGACTTGACAGTAAATCAGCTTTAAAAATCTGCTGATTGTCAGATTAATATTGAGTAAGCAAAAATGACAAACATTATTGCTGTTTGCAAGTTGTTCCAAAGTCATGTGAAAGCTTTCTTAACTGTGCAGTTTGTATTCTTTGAAGTTCCTTGCTTTGTAAATGAGCTATGCCAATGAATGTATTGTAATAGAATATGAAACAATACTTTTTCTTGCTTTATATTATGTACACTTTAATTATGGCAAGGGAAATGTGTTTGTTTTAGATTATTATATCTACTTTTTATTTTTACTTCAGTTTTTTTTTTTTTATATTATTTTGTTGCCCAATCCATATTTATAATATATCAGAAGTAAAGTTGTAGGGTGAGACAGTGAGTAGACCTCTTGCTTTATAGATCCTGTGTCCTGAGTTTTGAATGTTATTCCCTTTTGGTTCATGGTATGTTTGCCCCTTCTCCCTGTGTCTGATTGGATTTTTAACCCATTTGCTGTAGTTTCCCTTCCAGTTCTGCAGCTCCAGCTGCTGATTAAGTTAATTGATATTTGCACATTGCCCCAGTGTGAGTGGGCCTGAAATGTACTGGCACCCTGTCCTGGATTGCTGTCTGCCTTGGGCTGGTACTGTTATAACAAGTTAGTCTTCGGGCAACTGAAATTTTAAATTGGCTCTTTCAATTTAAAAAGCTATTACAGTGTATCAAAAATCTTTTCATTTTGAGCTATTATAAAGTTTTGAAGGGATGTCATCCTGCACTATAGTGATAATCAGGTAATGTTCAGATTGTTTTGATCAAGTAATCTTATCAAAAAAAAAAGCTGTATTTTAAAAACTGATGCAAATAAATAACAAAGTAGGCGTCTCATTTCTAGGTTCAACGTTTAAAAAGGATGTCTAAAACATACTGTACAATAAAGCTATCTCCTATCAGTTTATTTAAAGCTACTAAATAAAAGTAAACTAAATTGGCCACCATTTGTGCACAAATGTTTTTGATTGCTTTTTTTGCCATCTTCAGTTTATCCCAAATCTACAAAATAAAAACACAACAAAATAGTATAGTAGTCAATAAACTGAAGTAAGATGCACACATGGACAATCCTAGTGACCTCTGTGAACAGAATACAGTTGCTGAGTGATTGATTTGTATTGGCATGGCAGAGGAGAGGGGCTAATAAGAGTCATTTTTCAAGAATGCATGATTTATCCCCCTCTCCATCAGTGATCACTTGCTACAGTTCTACTACCATATTCACCCTTCTCTGGTAGCAGTGGGCAATGACTGTTTTTTATTCAAGCACTTGTTGTAGCCCATTTATCTCATGTGCTCTTTTTTGTTTATAGTAGTATTGGTGGTAATGTAATGCTGCTAACATGTTACATCCATCTGAGGAGTTGCCAACAGTATGAGCTGGCATTCCGTTGTAAATAAGCAGCTTCAAAGCCAAGATGAAGTGGAGCCTATAAAAGACACAGGCCTACAAAAATCACAAGTAAATTCTAACTTGTCTCTCTCTAGTATGGTGAGATCATTTTACAAGTGTCTTTTTTTTTTTCTTCCCCTCATCATTGTAGACTAGCTGTAGAGACAGCCACATGGTTTGAAATTTGTAGGAAAGCAGCCAGTTGCGATTAACTGGCAATTATTTTTTGCCTTTGTATATTTAAGGGTAGGCATGTGGTGAGTGTGCCCATTAAAAACACAAGCCCCTGTGATATTGAACTGTATAAGCAGATTACAAAAAAGATGGTTGGACAACTATAGCTTGCTCTTGTTAGGTGCAGACAATTCATACAGCTGCTCAATTTCATTTTTTGTGCTATGGATAGTGCTTTCATTAGACATAACACGTTCATCTGATACACTCTTTAAACTCCAAGAAGACACGTTTAAGAGGTTAAAAGAACAGTTTCCAAAGAATGCAGAAATCAAGTATTTTATTTGTGAACTCCCTAATGTGAGAAATAGAAGTTTTCTACTTATAATAATTATGTAAATGCAGGAAGCTGCTCTTTGAAGCTAAACTGTGCTGGACTGTTAAGTAAAATGCACAGTTCCAGCAATCCTGGATTGAAATTCACCTTAGTACCATACCAAATCAAGTCTATATATATAAAAAATAGAGCCAAAATTCCAGCATCCATGCCCAGGTGAAGTGTCGTCCAGTGTCCAGAAGAAGGCGGGAATGTATGATGCACAAATACTTGTAAGGGCTTGAATGTCCAGTAACATGTTTGACTTGACACTGTACACACATTTTTAAGAAATGTATGTTTTGCTATGCTATTATTTAATAACTTGTTACTTGGAAAAGCATTTTGAATTTATGAATTTGTAAAATAAAACAAAGATGTGATTAAAAAGGGTCACAGTATCTTTGAAACATTGATACATGAAATTTAAAGACATGAACAGCATTTTGATCCATAAAAAGCAGACATGGAATTTAGTAACAATTTGTTGGCAGACATTAGCAAGCTACTGATTAGGAGAACCAATTTGTGAATGTGTTTTTTTAATGTTATTAGTCTGGTTTAGAAAATACAACCAAGGACATCTAATGAAGAGATACTTCATTTGGAATTCAAAATTACTGTGGAAAATAGTACTTAAAAGGAATTGGCATCAAAATTGCCTTGACACGTTCAAAGTCACAATAGCTGCATCTTGAATTGAATAGAAATAAAAATTGTGTTAGACTGTTACACTGTGTGCACAATTATTAGGCAAGTTGTATTATTGAGGATTAATTTTAATATGGAACAAATATAGTTGCAAAATTTTAATAAACCTGAATGTTTTACAAAGGAAATGTGAGTGTGAACATTCTCAGGGGAATACATGTGTGCAGAATTATTACGCAACTAAAGGAAAAACGAAACTTTTCCTATCTCAATTGTTTATTTTCATCTGTTAGTGAGAATATTAAGCAACTGAAAATTTACCAAGAAACATTTATGACATTTTCAAAAAAAAGGTGTTCTTTTCAATAACAATCATAAGCCTTCCATTAATAGTCTGTCAGTTTCTTGATTAACTTTTTATGCAGCAGCGATCACAGACTCCCAGACACTGTTCAGAGAAGTGTACTATTTTCCTTTCACCTTAAATCTCCCATTTAAGAAGGGCCCACAAGTTCTCAATAGAGTTAAGGTCAGGTGAGGAAGGGAGCAATGCCATTATTCTTTGAACTTTAAAAGCCTTTACTGGCTAGCCACGCAGTGGAGTACTTCGATGCATGTGATGGAGCATTGCCCTGCATAAAAATCATGGTGGTCTTGAAAGATGCAGACTTTTTCCTGTACTGCTGCTTGAAGAAAGTTTCCTAAAAAATGACAGTAGGTTTGGGAGTTGATTTTGAGTCCATCTTCAACCCAAAAAAAACCAACTAGCTCATCTTTTATAATACCAGCCCATACCAGTACCTCACCTGCACCTTGCTGGCATCTGAGTCGAAGTGGAGCTCTGTGCCCATTAATGAACCAGCCACGGGCCATCCATCTGGTCTGTCAAAAGTCACTCCTCTCATCAGTCCATAAAACCATTGAAAAAATCTGTCTTGACATTTCAACTTATGTCTTGTTCAGGGGTGGTCGGGTTTCAGCCCTCCTTACCTTAAGTCATTTTTCTGAGCAATGAACACCTTCTACTTCTGGGCACTCTAAGCTGCAGTTCTGGAATATAACATCACTGGAGGGTAATGGGTTCCTAGTAGCTTCACGTTTGATCCTTCTTAAATCTTTGGCAGTTAGTTTGCGTGTTTTTTTTCTCGACACATTTCTTGTGACTCTATTTGTAACAAATTGTTTGATGTCTCTGTGATCATGCCACAATGTCTTAACAATTTCAGAGGGATGCAGCACTCTTGAAAGACTTTTTACAATGTTTGACTTTTCAGAGTCCGTTAAATCTCATTTTGCCCGAGGAAAACAAGCAGCCTAATCATGCACACCTTGATATAGGGTGTTGATCTCCTTAAGCCACACCCTCCCTAGCTACACAAATATGCATCACCTGATATGCTTAAATCCAATAAGCATTCAAGTTAATACAGCTTGGAGTTGGAATATATGCATAAAAATTGTACGGTCAAAATAATCACTTGCATAATAATTTTGCACACAGTGTATAGTGATTTACTGTCTACTTTCCAATCCAGTGGTTTGTCTTTACTGTTTGTGTTTCTTTTATTTTAGCACTCCCCGGAATCCCTGAACCAGAGTGACACCCTGTTTCCATTTGAAATCCATGGTGAGTTTTTCTACCATCAGATGTGTTATAACAAAAACGGATTATTAAATAGTTGTCATGTAAGAGTGGATAATATGGTGATTGTGGTTTCTAATTAATGAAGCTGGCCTTTTTACACTGTTTACTTGATACATTTTAAGGTTTTATAGAGAAACTTGTGCTTTATTAGATATAATTAAGACTGAAATAGAAAGTAGGAACTGAGGATGAATTTGCAATTAAAAACCTCCATGACCTCTGTCTTTTGGATTTAGTCAATCTGAAATGTACTATAATAATAATAATCTGATATGAACATTCAATTCATAGTCAAAAGATTTATTTCAGAATTAGCAGTGGTTTTACTTATTAGTTAATATGACAACAATCACCTGGATTTGTCTTTCAGGTAAGCCTTATTACACTATATTTTAAGCAGTTTACACTCATTGTTCAATTTCTGAGTAATTCAGTGCTTATTTAATAGGAGCTTAATTTGTGGTATTGGCAAGATCAAAAATGGTTGACATATACTAAAAAAAAAAATTCAAGTGCCCTGGCATGAATAATTGTAAAATATACAGTATGTGTCAGTTGAGTTTTCATTGGATCTGGCTTCCACTCAAATGTTGTGACTTTCCTCAAATTAAAAACTAAAGAGTTTGACAGAGGGTAATAACTTATTCATTGTAACAGCATGTGTGCATTGGCTTAAACATGAGTTGAGCACAATGTCTTTGTTTAATGAGAAATATGTGAAAATGTAGTTTTTTTGCAAGCCCTTGCAACAAATAAACTTTACAGCAGTGCTTCCTCTAAACAGTTTTTATTACTGATGGCCTTGGTTGCTTTCTTGGGGGTGAGTGGAAGTGCATGGTGAAGCAGTTTAACCCAAACATCCTTTTCGCCTGCCACACTTGCCTACTCATACTGTAGGATCCAAAGGTGTTCCCAGGCCTTCTGAGAGGTATAATCCTCCCAGCGAGCCCTGGTTTCTCCTTCCTTGGAGTCTAAACCAAGTTGGTCATGCACAAAAAACCTCCACAGGGAAGAGTTTAGGAGGCATCTGTATCACTTGCCCAAACCACCTCAGCTCCTCTTGATGGGAGGGTCAGTGGCTCAACTCCAAGCCTCTCTTATGATGTCTGCTCTCTTATCCTGTCTCTACGGGAGAGCATAGCCACCCAGTGGAGAAAATTCATTTCAGCCGCTTGAACCTGTGCTCTTTGTTTCATTCATTACCCAAAGCTAATGGCCATGGTTGAGGGTGGGGATGTAGATGGACTGTTAAATCAATAGCTCCTTCTTCACCACTACAGATTGGTATAGCAACTGCATAACTGTGCTCATTGCCCCAATCCATCTGTCGATCTCCCCGTTCTTTTACTCTCACTCATGAACAAGACCCCAAGGTACTTGAACTCCTCCACTTGAGGCAGAAACGCCCTCTCGGGATGGACACTCCACTTCATTGCAAACCATCAAAATGTGTGCAGGTGTTCAAAGCCCAATGAAGCCAACAGAACCATGTCAACTGCAAACTGGACCCCATGCCTGGCTTCGCCTTGATACCATGTCCATAAAAATCAAGTGGGATAGGAGACAAAGCGCATCCCTGGCAGAGTCCCACACTCACTGAAAATGGTGCTGATGTTTGTCAGAGTATGTGGACTGATTTATACAGGGACTAAATCTATATATATAATTCACTAAGGCAAGACACCCATGGAGATTCACTAAGCCGCCGACGAGACACGACACTTATGGCGCACGCAGGATGGAGCCACGCCCACCAACTCCAAGACCATTGGATACGACGACATCTCGCAGAGCCACGCCCACCAACTCGGACACGACGGCCCAAAAAAAATGGCGTCATTTATATTCGTCTGTCGTAGAGGCCACATACTACTCCGAGCTACCTTGACTGTTCATAGAGGCGTGTTTCTCGCAGACGTGAATCGCCATATGCAGCGTGTAAAACGGTTTGCGAGGGAGATCCCATGGGATCCTTAAAACATTCCTTTACAACTGAGGTTAAAACGCAAATGAAATAAGCAGTCTTTAAAAACAGTTTTCGGTTACGATGCACGAGCACGTGCACCATAGCAAACTGTTTTACACGCTACATACAGCAATTCGCCTCCGCGACAAACATGCGTCATCTTAGATGCTCCTGCACTTTGTACACACCGCTCTCCCACCTCGCTACTACCGTGGTCGGGTGTCTTGGTGGATTATATATAGAAAGGCAGCCAAAACCGCACAGAGCAATGAAAAGTCTACGTGAGTCACAGGTGCATCTGGACTGTGCAAAGACGACAACGACTCGAGTGACAAGTTGGAGGTGGGCACATGAGCAGGCAGTGCATATTGAACGAGAAATCAGCAGACTAGCATGACGGAGGGAGCAGAATGGACGTCCTCCTCTTCTCCCATTCCACCCTGAGCGCCACACGGACGATTGTGTGTTGGTTCGTTCCGTGCATTGGTTAAAACCCAATGAAAGAAGCAGTCTTTAAAAACCAATAAGCCCTGTGCCTCTGTTTCATTACCGTCTCACCTGCTTCACCAATGCAGGCCCTGCAAACAGTCAAGACGTTCTCTCACCTTCTCTGTGCCTGACCGGTTCACACAGAGGCACCACATGACCAGGCGGTGTGTATGCTTCGAGAACAAGGGTGGATGCGACAGGACTATCTAAGAAGAGGCATGTTTGTCACGGATGTAAATCGCTGTATGCAGCGTGTAAAACGCTGTATTGTATGTTGCCCTCTCCAGAGTTGCATCTTTTCATTCACCTACAGTCGTATACACAATGAAGTGAGCAGTCTTTAAAAAACGAGTTTTCGGTTACAACGCACGACCGTGTGCACCGTAGCAAACTGTTTTACACGCTACATACAGTAATTCGCATCTGCGACAAACATGCGTCGTCTTAGATGCTCCTGCACTCGCTGCTAAGTGGACGTCCTTCTCCTCTCCTCCCTTTCCACCCTCTGCGCCTGAGCGCCACACGGACGATTGTGTGCTGGTTCGTTCCATGCATTGTTAAAATGTTGCTTTTCTTGCTGATTTATTACATTACTGATTTTTCAAATGTTAATTTTCTCCCTGTGCTTAAAAATTATTAAACCGGCCTGATTATGCGGCGTATGGTATGCCGCGGGTTGGCTAGTATCCCTTATTAGGGACCCTAGAACCCCATACTCTTCCAACACACCCCACAGAATCCCTTGTGGAACACAACTGTATGCCTTCTGAGTCCACAAAACATATTTAGACCGATTCCTTCCACTGCCTGGATGGAATCCACATTGATCCTCCTAGATCTAAGTTCTATCACTGGGCAGAGTCTTCTTTCTAGTACCCTGGCATAAGCTTTTCCTGGGAGGCTGAGTAATGTGTGTGGTCCCCTGATAGCTGGAGCACACACACTTCTGTCACCGTTTTTTAAAATGAAGACTGCCACTCCAGAGGTACAGCTCCCAATGACGACACAACTCTGAACAGGCATGTCAGCCATGACAGTCGAAAATTGTCCAAAGCCTTTTGGCATTTCTGGGTGGTTGTCATCTACCCGTTGCCCAACAAGACCACAACCCTTTTGGCCTGTCGGTACCTCTCTGCTTTTTTGGGAGTCTCCAGTGCCAGCTATATATTTAAGGCCTCCTTTTTCATCCTGATGGCATACCACACCACTGGTGTTAACCATTGGGTCCTTGGGTTGCCACATCGTGATGCACCTATGGTCTTCTGGCTGCAGCTCTTTGTAGCCACTTCCACAATGGAGGCTTTGAACAAAGCCCATTTGAACTTAATTTCTCCAGCCTCCCCCAGGATGTGTGAAAAGCTCTCTTGGAGGTTGCTGTTGAAAGGTCTTTAAGACTGCGGTCTCCCCAAGATGTTCCCACTCCAACCTCTCTATTTGTTTGGGCTTTCCAGGTCTGTCCTGGCTCCTTTTCCACCATCGGAACAAACTCACTACTATGATTAGTTGACAACTCTGCCCCGGTCTTCAGTGTCTGGAACACATGGCCACAAATGTGATGATCCTGTTTTAAATTTGATCATAGATCTTTGGCATGAGGTGCTCTGGTGCCACATTTACTTATGAGCAAACTTATGTTTGGAAATGGCATGTTACGGAAAAACATGTCAAGCACAGAAGTCCAATAACAAAACACTGCTCGGATTTAGATCAGTGAGGCCATTCTCACCACACCTCCATCACACCAGGTATCTCCATTACCCATGTGGGTGTTGAAGTCTCCCAGCAAAACTATGGAGTCTGTACCTAGGCCACTTTCTGGGATCCCCTCCACTGACTTCAGGATGTCCTGATACTCCACACTGACATTTAGTGCAGAACAATTTATGGAAGTCAGAGTCCTCCCTTCCATGACCTTCAATCTTACAGAGGCAGGCCTTTCATTCTCCAGGACAAACTTCAACATGACATCGACCAGGGAAGGTCTCAATAAGAAGCCCTCTCCCACCTGATGCCTTTTCCCCTAGACAACTCCAGAGTAAAGGAGAGTTCAGGCTCTTTCAGGGGTGTTTGCGTTCAAAACCAAGCGAGCTCACCAACTTTAGCTAAACCCACCCCACCCAAGAAAACGGAGGTGAGATTCCATGTCCCAAAAGTCAGTTTGTGTGTTCCTGGGTTGAAGTCTGCCAAGGCTTGTGACTTCAGTCACCTCCCACATCACATTGCACCCAGCCCCTATTCCTCCTGCAGATGGTGGGCCCACAGGTGGGCAATCCCACATGAAGTTTTCTGGCTGTGTCCAACTGGGGCTCCATGATAGGCCTGGCTGTGAGGTGCTTGCCTATGACACTTCTCCCAGGCCTGACTCCAGGAGGAAACCCCAGTAACCCCATACTCTGTGGGGTCTTCGTCTAAAATGCATGGGTCTGTTTCATTAGGAGCTTTAAGTCGCTCTACTACCACAATGAGGTGGCGATTCCCAGAGAGGACAAAAAAGCAAGAAAATTTTAATTTGGATTATTTTTAATAACTTCTCATAAGTAAGGCATCAACATATATATATATTTTTTTATAAGTTATATTACTAAAAGGGTTGAGATTTTCAAGAGTGCATTTGCTTTTGGAGACAAGGTGGAGGTCACTGCAGGTAGTGATAGATTTACATTTTGAAGCTGCATGCATCAATTTAGATATCCTGTAAGATAAACATTTAAGGATAGCAGTTATTAATATCATAATTCCTGTTGATGAGGAGACTTAAATGAGTTGCATCACACTACTAATTACAAAACATTTGGGGCTTCACACTGATTCCAGGCCATTGAACTGTGCATCTAGTACTTGGTGAGGATTTGGTAACCACTTGATGTAAAGAATGCATGAATGACAACAGGATCACTCTGCAGAATTAATTCAGATGCATTTGTTCAACAGACAGGTTGTCATTGCTGTTGTATAATGAGTACAGACACTGAATAATACACTAAGGAATTGCCCAGCTTTATCACTTTTTCTTATGAATTCACCCAACTTTGAAGACCATATTGCACATTAGACTTCATATTAATGCTAACAAGTTTATCAGTGTAAGCTTGTGGTAACAATTTAATGATGTGGGTTGTGTTTTCGTGGTGCACATTGGACCATATGAGTAAGAGTACATAAACATTTCAGTAGAAAAGGATATCTGTTACGTTTTTTTTTTTTAATTTGGTATGTTTATTGTTGGATGCATTGCATTCATCTATCACAGTAGAGTCAGTTACATACAGTGGTGTGAAAAACTATTTGCCCCCTTCCTGATTTCTTATTCTTTTGCATGTTTGTCACACAAAATGTTTCTGATCATCAAACACATTTAACCATTAGTCAAGTATAACACAAGTAAACACAAAATGCAGTTTTTAAATGATGTTTTTTATTATTTAGGGAGAAAAAAAATCCAAACCTACATGGCCTTGTGTGAAAAAGTAATTGCCCCCTGAACCTAATAACTGGTTGGGCCACCCTTAGCAGCAATAACTGCAATCAAGAGTTTGCAATAACTTGCAATGAGTCTTTTACAGCGCTCTGGAGGAATTTTGGCCCACTCAGCCGAGAGGTCACAAAAGACCCCAGGACAACGTCTAAAGAACTGCAGGCCTCACTTACCTCAATTAAGGTCAGTGTTCACGACTCCACCATAAGAAAGAGACTGGGCAAAAACGGCCTGCATGGCAGATTTCCAAGACGCAAACCACTGTTAAGCAAAAGAACATTAGGGCTCGTCTCAATTTTGCTAAGAAACATCTCAATGATTGCCAAGACTTTTGGGAAAATACCTTGTGGACTGATGAGACAAAAGTTGAACTTTTTGGAAGGCAAATGTCCCGTTACATCTGGCGTAAAAGGAACACAGCATTTCAGAAAAAGAACATCATACCAACAGTAAAATATGGTGGTGGTAGTGTGATGGTCTGGGGTTGTTTTGCTGCTTCAGGACCTGGAAGGCTTGCTGTGATAGATGGAACCATGAATTCTACTGTGTACCAAAAAATCCTGAAGGGGAATGTCCGGCCATCTGTTTCTCAGCTCAAGCTGAAGTGATCTTGGGTGCTGCAACAGGACAATGACCCAAAACACACCAGCAAATCCAACTCTGAATGGCTGAAGAAAAACTAAATGAAGACTTTGGAGTGGCCTAGTCAAAGTCCTGACCTGAATCCAATTGAGATGCTATGGCATGACCTTAAAAAGGCGGCTCGTGCTAGAAAACCCTCAAATAAAGCTGAATTACAACAATTCTGCAAAGATGAGTGGGCCAAAATTTCTCCAGAGCGCTGTAAAAGACTCATTGCAAGTTATCGCAAACGCTTGATTGCAGTTATTGCTGCTAAGGGTGGCCCAACCAGTTATTAGGTTCAGGGGGCAATTCCTTTTTCACACAGGGCCATGTAGGTTTGGATTTTTTCTCCTAAATAATAAAACCATCATTTAAAAACTGCATTTTGTGTTTACTTGTGTTATATTTGACTAATGGTTAAATGTGTTTGATGATCAGAAACATTTTGTGTGACAAACATGCAAAAGAATAAGAAATCGGGAAGGGGGCAAATAGTTTTTCACACCACTCTATATTGGCAGAGAATGGTTGGTTGTAGGGGTGTGCATCAGGATGAAGGTGGATGGGATGAGACCAAGAAAGATTTCTAAGGAGAAAAGTTCAGAGAGTGAAGAAAAAATATTCTAAGAGAACTAACATACCTGGGTAAACAGGGAAAATGGCAGTTAACGCCATGTTTATGGCAATTGTTTTTTAATTATGAAAATGTCTTTTTTTTTTTCTCCCCTCGTATTTATTTGGTAGTTTTTGAGCTGTTAATAAGGTTTGTGCTTCATTATGTATATTTTATATAACATTGAATGCAATTTTACAGGCTTCAACTGTTTACGAAAATTTTGTAATAAATTTAAGGCGCTGCGGTTTTGATCGTTTACATTGTCTTTTCAAAACATTGATTTGGATACATCTCTTACAAAAGGAAACTAGAAGTTAATTACATTTACTCAGTCAACCATGGCATCCTGAGTTCTCTTTCTACCAACGTCTGACCAAAAAAATCAGCTTGGAATGTGCTAAAGAACTTGTGGCTACTGTAGCACATACATTGCATTTTCTTATCATGTGTTCAAGCATGCCACAAAATGATATTTCAAACTTGTAATGTACAATGTAAGTGCAGAAATGATAATGGCACACTCTTTTTATATATATATATATATATATATATATATATAAAAATAAGGCACTGCTTTTGTTGTACATTGTAATTGGTTCTTTATCTTGTGTACACAGTACAATTATACTTGGGTTCATAAGTATTTGGACAGTGACAACATTTTCATAATTTTGGCACTATACACACCACTGTGGATTTGAAATGAAGAATTAAGTGGGGGCTTTCAGCATTAATTCAAATGGTTTAACAGAAATATACTTTAGTATGAGCAATTTAGGAATAACACATTTTGTAATGACCAAGTCAGTCAACTGACCTCAACAAAATTGGACATGCATTTCACTTGTTGAAGACAAAACTGAAGTCAGAAAGTACAACAAACAAGCAACATCTGAAGACCGCTGCAATAAAGACCTGGCAAAGCATCACTTGGGTGGAAACCCAGCACTTGGAGAAGGACATGGGTTACAGACTTCAGGCAGTCACTGACTGTAAAGGATTTTCAGCCAAGTATTTAAAGTATTTGTTGTGTTACTGATAGTTTGTCCAAATACTTTTGAGCCCCTGAAAATTTGGGGGACCATGTATAAAAATTTATCATACAATGTTTTTGTTAAAAGCCTTAAGTTAAAACTGCATATCTACATGTCAATCACATCTTGGTTGCTTCATTTCAAATCCATTATAGTGGTGCACAGAGACAAAATTATGAAAATTGTATCAAATACTAATGAACCTACCTGTATATTCCAGTTTGCCTGTCAGCAGTGCTTGAAGTAGAAAGAAATTACTGGCACTATTCTGTTTAGTCAGTGTCTTTTTGTGCTTCCCGATTTATGACTTTTGGTTTTACTGTATGAATTGGGTGGAAATGGTCCTCTTAAATCTGTAAGCTTTGCGATATGCTAACATTTGATCAAAGGTTTAAGGGCCCCATTGAAGCTTCAAACAAGTACCACCACATTGCCACTTTCCTGGTCTGGCACCCAAATCTCTCTTCATAGGTTATGTAAAATTTAACACCATAAGGATAGACTAAAAGCGGGTTAGGAAAATAGATGGTGAATGAAAGTATATAGCATTGATGACAAATTGTACTAGCCTAGGGATCAATCATCCATAGCTGACATTTCATAAGGCAAGTAAGCAGCTTCAGGGGACCTTTTATAAGTGGCCGACCTGCCAGAGTCACAAAAGAATTCCAACTTGTGTGACCACATTGTGAGATCATTTTAAAAATAGTAAGCTACCTAAAAGAGTGATGTAAAGAGTGAGAAATCATGAGCATTCATTGTCTGTGAATACTTGTGCGACACAGTTCTACAACTACTTCTATGCTTTTTCCATTCAAACTTTATGCATTGGTTTCCTCAGCCAACAGCACACTCCTGCTAAACTGGAATAGCATAGGAGCCTCACATGCCTCCTGCTGCAAATGTGAGTGCCAGGCAGCCGCCTTGTGAGGTACAATTAAAACAAAAAAAATCAAACTGCGGTTTGATGCTTTGAGGAAATTTCTGCAAATGTTTGGAGCCAATCTGATTTTTTTTATTTATATCTACGATGTATCCAGCCATATCGTGATGAAAGATGTCAACCATTGGCTCAGCCTTAGTATACGGTACAAATTAAAAACTTCTAAAGGGATATTTAAAGCTGAATGTTTTGAGCGTTACTTGCCCTGTGTTTGGAGTAATTGCTAATTGCAGAAAAACATTCATACCAATATAGGCTTCAGTAGGGACTAATGTTGAACAGAGACAGCAAACTGTTAATGAAAACAAATCTCTATTGACCCATGTTGCATAATCCATATGTCATATATCCAGTCTTGTGCTTACAATATCCTGAAAATGTATATTTTTGCTAAAATATTGTTTAACTAAACCCCTTCTGGAGAAGCCTCTCATGAATGACAGTGGAATGTATTCAAAGAGGATCAAGCTTTCTGATATTTTTTGCTCTTTGCTCAGCATTAGTCTCTTTTCAAGCTATTGTGTTAGGAACTTAATTTCCATTCTCCATAAAATGAGTACATTTTTTGCAGTTTCTACAAACATCACAAAGTACATAAGATAAAATAACTTTTGCATTGAATATTCACTTAATATCCTTTTGTTAACAACAGTGAAGCTTAATGCTGAGGGTTTTTTTGTTTTTTTGTTTTTTTGAGGGACTGGGTGTTGGTGACATGCAGTCACAGTTTGTTGTTCTCATAGCTGATGCTGCATTCAAGTGCTGTTTTTCAGTAACTTAATTGATTTGTTCTGTTTTTTTTTAGTTTCTCTTGATAATTATAACTCCCTAGAAAGATAGTGAAAAGGTTGGAAATGCCCAAGATAGATCCAAAATTCATTCCTTTCAAGTATAGGAAACCTTATTGGACAGTATTTAATGAAGTGAATGTGCCTTATTAGGTCTGTTTTGATGACTGTAACTAATGTAATTCTACTTATACTTAGTGGCTAAGGAACAATTATGTGTTTTTAACTTACTATGGTATTTGTGTTTGCATTATGAAAGTTCCTCTTTTGGGTTTCATTTGTATGTATTTCTTTTCAACCAATCCTGTTAATTTTTCAAATTGGGTTTATTTTTTTTTTATTGTGGGGTAGTTCAGGAAATATTTGGGCAGACCATTGGGAGATATTAATATATAATCATCATCCATCTATCCATTATCCAACCTGCTATATGCCAACTACAGGGTCATGGAGGGGTCTGCTGGCGCCAATTCCAGCCAACACAGGGCTTAAGGCAGGAAACAAACCCTGGGCAGGGCAGCAGCCCACCGCAAGGCGCGTCCACACCCACACACCAAGCACACACTAGGGACAATTTAGAATCGCCAGTGCACCTAACCTGCATGTCTTTGGACTGTGGGAGGAAACCGGGGGGAACATGCAAACTCCACGCAGGGAGGACCCAGGAAGCAAACCTGGGTCCCCTAACTGCAAAGCAGCAGCGCTACCCACTGTGGCACCGTGCTGCCTGCAGTCATTTTTTTGGAAATTATACCATATTTTATAGATACTATTTGTATGCATGCTTGCTCTAGTATGGAAAGCAATTAATCTGAGTGGAAATTCTAGGTGCAATCCATCTTTAATACTTAGTATTAGAAACCTATGTCCTTAGTGTTTGAAATATGTCTATTAACATAGAGATACCAAGCTCTTAATTCAAATACTGTGCAATACAAACTTGAGATGTAACCAGCCTTGCAGGTAATTTTAGTCTTTATCATTAAATAACAAAGGTTATAATCAGTACCTAATTCAGCTGTTTTTTCCATGAAAAAGTTTTCTTTTACTTTTAGTTATGATATTAATAGTATATAGTTTGCTCTGAAAGTAACATTTTTCTAATGTTTACAGCTTCACCTTAAATTTCTTTTTATTTCCCTTTCTGTCATGAATGCTATCCATTGCAGAAGATCGCCCATGGAGAGTTGTTGGAAATGGCTGTCAAATCAGGAAAGAAGCAACATCAACCAAGGCTACTGCTTTCCATTTTCCAATTTGTCAATATAACTATGGTGGCACTGACAACATTGGCCTGCAGTGGCAAAAGGATACCACAACACCATCTTCCATTGTTTCATGGGTAAGCACGAGTGGCAGCACTGGAAATAGTACAACAAGGACCTGCAGCAGTGTCTCTGTTTTGCCTGGCTGGATAAGTGAGCTTAATTTGAATGAGAATTGTAGTCAGCCTTTGGCTCCACCTACTAAAAGACACTGCCGATCTTTGTCTGAACCAGATGAACTTGCTCGTTGCCGGTCACCTTGGAAGCCAAACAGCAGTTCAAAAGTTTGGACTCCTGTGTCCAAACGGAGATGCAACAGTGGAGGCAGCACAACTCTACAGAGATGTAACAGCCAAGGTAGTGCCACAATGCAGCGCAGCACCAGCGTTTGCCTTCCACAGCCTACATCGTGTTCCTTGAGTAACTGCAGTAAAAGTGGTAGCAAACATATTTTGTCATTGAATAACAGTGTCATCAACAGCAACAGTTTTAACACATCTCCTGTCCCTCGACCATCCTCTGCCAGCAGTGGATTTGTAGACAGTAGTGAGGGCAGCACAAACTCGTCTGGTATTCGATGGCATTCAGGGGGACCTTGTGACTACCATCCACGACGACGACTTTCACTCTCTCAAGAACACATTACCGACACAGCAACTCTTCTGCCTTCAGCCAACAGCACTCCCACTTCAACCCCAGAGCTCAGTCGTCGTCAAGGCCTGCTTCGATGCCGCTCACAACCATGTGTGCTTAATGAACGCAAAAGTGGGCTGAAACGGAGAAGAGAGGAAGATGTTAGGTGGAGTCGTCCTTCACTGGATTTCCTCAAGATGACAAGGGTAAGAAGTTATATTGAGGAGCAGGAAGGCAAGGGGAGAAAAATGTCAAATATTGGTTCAGTACTCCTCATATATGTTTGAGTTCGTAGCATTCAATTTTAATCATAAATAATTCCATGATAAATGCTTGGAGTTGAAAGTTATATGGGATGAGGGTTTTGAAGAAAGCTTTATCAGTAGAAAGTTTTTTCATTTACAAGAAAGTCATAGAACCAAATGTGCATTTGGATTTTTAATTTTGATAGGAAGTTTTTAGCAGACTTTTCCATTAACTGAAAATGGTTTACAAAGAGCTATTGATGTACTATATGTATAAACAGATCCAATCAATTGAAGCAAGTTAAAACATTTTCTCTAGCAAGTAACACACAGTTGCTAGGGATTGGTTATCCTTGATAAATGTTGCATATGGAAAGATTGGGGTTTTTTAAAAAAAAAAAAAAAAAATGCCCAATGCGGTGGAGGCAGAATCAAAAAAATGTTGAACAGAGATAACCCTATTACCTAAAATAGTGTTATCCCCGAATAAGGAAATTGTAAGTACTCTATGCTTAGTTGCAGGACAAAATGAAATTTTAAATAACAGTGATGGTTAAATCATGAATTTTGCGACAAAGAAAAGTCCGCTTCAACAGAATTTCTAAATTTCTCCCTTCAAGATTATTTAACCACACAAACTGTTAAGAGTGTACAGGGAAGTCTTTTTGATAGCAGGACTGAGTAGTTACATGGTAGAAATTGTAGTTGCAACTGGCAGGTACAAATGAAAGTTAGTATTAAATAAAGTTAATCTAACTATAACATCAGAAAGTAAAAGACCATTTACAGTGATGCAACATCGGTTTCCTGTTCTGGTATATTTGAAATTACTTAAATGAGAGTTGAGAAGAATCATAATGAATAAGTACCGCTTTATTGGTGCACTGTCTAAGGTTTGAAGAAGAGCAATTAAAATTACCCGCAGGGAAAGAGGGTTAAAAATTTATGTAGAAACCGTTTAATAAAGGCTAAATTCTTAGTCATTTTCACTGCTTTTATTTGTTACACAACTTTCTGAGTAAAATATGGTTCTGGCTCTGTTGCCTAGTGTCAAGGGGTCACTTGTAAGTTAGAAAATTTACTTCAAACTCACATCAAGCCTGATACTTATTTTAGTGTTTTGCTGATAGCATCGTTACTTTTGAAGTAAAAGTAGCTTGAGTCTGCATTTAATTTTACTATTAATGCTTTTATTGGCCCAATGAACAAAGATGACAATTACACTGAAACCATTCACAGTCTCTCTGAGGTTGGCGGAAATAATGCTTTGCTTTGAAAAACAAGTATGTTGAGAAGGATACAAATTTTCCAGGAAATTGAATATGAAGATGTGCTTATTTTCTCGCTTGGTAGATATAAAAAAAAAAAAAAAAAAATTTCTGCTTTTGGCTACATTGGATCAAACACCTGAATTAGGTGGATTTAGATTTGAAAACTGGATTTTGCTTAATAGTCTCTCTAGCTTGGCAGTCTTATGATTTTTCCACAAAATGTCCAGTTGTCCTTATTCCTTAAGCTCAATATGGCTGCCTGGGTGTATTGCAGTATTTAAATTTTAAAACTGCCTTAACATTGTGTTTTGGATACAGTAATCCCTCACTATATCGCGCTTCGACTTTCACAGCTTCACTCTATCGCGGACTTTAAATGTAAGCATATCTAAATATATATCACAGATTTTTCGGTGGTTTGTGGATTTCTGTGGACAATGGGTCTTTTAATTTATGGTACATGCTTCCTCAGTTTGTTTGCCCAGTTGATTACATACAAGGGACGCTATTGGTGGATGGCTTAGAAGCTACCCAATCAGAGCATGTATTACATATTAACTAAAACTCCTCAGTGATATAAGATATGCTTCCCGCGTGGTGCTTAATTGTTTGCTTTTCTCTCTCTCTCTCTCTCTCTCTCTCTCTCTCTCTCACTTTCTCTCTCTCTCACCCTCTCTGCGCCTGTTGGAGGGGGTGTGAGCAGAGGGGCTGTTTACTTTACTTTTCTTACTTTAGTTTACTTTTCTCTCTCTGTCATTCTCTGCTCCTGACACGCATTCTTTGAAGGGGAAGATATGTTTGCATTCTTTTAATTGTGAGAAAGAACTGTCATCTCTGTTTTGTCATGGAGCACAGTTTAAACCTTTGACTAAAGGGTGTTATTTCATGTCTAGAGGGCTCTAAAAATGTTAACAGTGTGGGACAGTTTATAAGGGCTTAAAATATATAAAAATAACCATACAAACATATATATGGTTTCTACTTAACGGATTTTCATCTATCGCGGAGGGTTCTGGAATGCAACCCCCGCGATTGAGGAGGGATTACTGTATTATATTTAAGAGTGAAATCTATTGGGCTATTAAGCTGTGTTTTTTCTTTCTTTTCCTTTTTTTAATTAATATGTAACTAAATTGTTTTAATTTGAGCTGTTTTGATTGGATGCGAGTGTAATATTCTTTTGCTTTAATTTTATGTATCCAGTGTAATCTGGATGAATATGGGGGATTTTTTTAACCACTGAAACAATTTGTGCTAAAGAAAAACGAAGGTCTTGCTGCACTACTTTCACACATCATAAGAAACAAAGCCAAGCCTAAAAGTGGATCTGGGACCTTGTGTTGTATCCTTTCTAAGCATTATATCTGTAAGGCTTACAAAATGTGTATCCACTTTTACGAAAGTGGAGTGGCAAATCTTGCTACAATGTTTTAGTTTGTCCTTTATGGAGAACCACATTATGAATAATATCTTCACGCTGTTTCTTGCTTTGGTTTCTTCTGAAAACCCAGACATCCACCACCAAGTATATTATAAAAAAAAAAAAAAATCCTGCCCAAGTAGAACTTTATTACTTAACCTCACTTCCTGTTGTAAAACTAATTCCATCAGAATAGGACTTGTGTTCCTGATCCCCTTGCCTTTTGGAATGTGCAACTTGAAACATAAATTCATGGCTCTCTTTCAGTCACCAAACTACCAGTAATAATTACAACAAATGACAGCATGGAAGACTGATGTGCCATGTAAAAGGAAGTTATGACTCTATGATAAAATTGTAAATGTCCCAGATTTACTTGTAGCATGCAAAGATGTGTAATTTTGGCAAGCAGCCTGAACATCAGCCTAAAATTAAAGCCCAAAGAAGACATCTTGCCTAATTGTCTTTGATTTCTTGTTGTATAGGATAATAGTAAAAATTTTCTTCATATCTGACCCTTTAAAATCTGATAAATCATGGAGAGCAATTCTCCCTATTCATCAGGTACTCTTACATCTTTTGTTATCACTTCCATCATTACAGATTTAGTTTTCTGTTTTCCATTCATAAATTGCAGTTTGAGACATATGACAATATTTTATTAGGTCTCTCAACCCTCCAAATATCTTTCCTAACCTTCTGTTTCTCCTTTAACACATTTCTATGAAAATATTATACTGGAATACCCTCTCCCCATTCTCTGTTTTCTGAATCCTTTTAACTCCTGTGTTTCAAAACAATTGACTTTACTTGGCCTAGCTTTGTCACTTCCTTTGACTCCATCTGTAAATTCAAAACCTTCATCACTACCTGTTCCCTCAATGTCTTATTTAGGTTCTTCTGCACTGCTGAAACATCTCACAAGCGATGGTCTTATAAACTATTCCATAATACTTGTACACAAATGGAATGTTGTATGTTTCACTACAAACAGGTTATACCTAGTCACTGGCTTCCTCTTTTCATTAACAGGTCACTGCACAACTACATTAGGATTCTGTTCTCTCTACATGTACCTTGCCTCTTACCTTCGTTCCCTCTGAAATTATCTTAATTGGACCATCCAAAGTTCTTTAATTTGTGCTGATATTTAGGTGTCAAAATGTGCCTCTTCGTACAGTCCTTACCTGTTTTATGATTGCTGCCCTTCAGATCTTCACTGGATATTACCAGTGTGTTTCTTTCTTTTCAATATTGCAGAATGTCACAATATAAATGCTATGGTATCCTGGCACCTTATATCAACTTTCAAGTTTAAGGTTAAGTATCGATGAAGCCTCCTTTCAAGACCTGAAACACTTTTTATAATAAATTTTTAGTTCCTAGAGTATTAATTTGCAAGCCCCCTGTTGTGACTCAAATTATGAACAAATCTTTAATAAATATATACATTTTGGTTTGGTCTTGGCAATTTCACACATATGAATGAGTATATAAAACTGACTTCCAATTTTTTATCCTAAATGAAACAAACTACTTTTGATGCAGATGACAGTTGAATGGAACCCATTTGTAACCCTAGGCCTGTGTTTTATATACAGTCATATGAAAATGTTTGGGAACCCCTCTCAATTCTTTGGATTTTTGTTTATCATTGGCTAAGCTTTCAAAGTAGCAACTTCCTTTTCATATATGGCATGCCTTATGGAAACAGTAGTATTTCAGCAGTGATTTTAAGTTTATTGGGTTAACAAAATATGCAATATACAGTGATCCCCGCCTATCGCGGAAGTTGCGTTCCAGACCCATCAGCGATAGGTGAAAATCCGTGATATAGAAACCATATAAAAAAAATTTTTTTAATAGTTTAAGCTTTAAAATACTCCTCCCACATGCTTTAAACAAGTGTAAACTTATTAAAACACACTTTGTAAACACTTGTGATATGTGGATGTCGAGCTAAGAATATGAGTAGTAGTTAGTAGAGCCTCCTTTTGCAAATATAACGGCCTCTAGACGCCTCCTATAGCCTTTGATGAGTGTCAGGATGGAGGTATTTTTGACCATTCTTCCATACAAAATCTCTCCAGTTCAGTTAAATTTGATGGCTGACAAGCATGGACAGCCTGCTTCAAACCATCCCATACATTTTCTACTAAAGTCATGGGACTTTGACAGCCATTCCAGAACATTGTACATGAATGCCTTTGTAGATTTTGAACTGTGTTTTGGGTCATTGTCTTGTTGGAATATCCAGCCCCTGCGTAACTTCAACTTTGTAACTGATGCTTGATCATCATCCTGAAGAATTTGTTGATATTGGGTTGAATTCATCCGACCCTCGACTTTAACAAGGGTCCCTGTACTAGCCACATAGATGATGGAACCTCCACCAAATTTGACAGTGGGTAGCAGGTGTTTGTTTTTTTTTTTTTTTTTTTGGAATGCAGTGTTGTTCTGCCATTCAAAGCACTTTTACTTGTGACCAAAGGGACTGCAAATTATTGTTACTTGCTCAATTTTATTTAAGTATGAGAGATATTTAAGTATATAACATTAGAAACATGCCATTACAATCACTTGCCATTCGCAAATGTAAAATGTCAGAAAATGTTAAATACAGAAATGTTAAATTGTGGTTTTGCCTTAAGAAAACTTTTACAAGAGAGTGGGTACCCAGAATTCCTGGAATGTGTCAATAGCACAGGAGTAGGGTGAAGATATCAACTATGATGCTAGGTATCTTATGCCTACAGGCTTGCCAATCTCTCTGCCAAGTGGCATTGTGGTGAGTTTGTAGAGATGCATATTTCAGACATTTATTTTAGTCTTGTGCATGACTTTCAGAGCTCTTCACACTTCCCTCTGCAGACAAGCTGCCAATAGTAAAAAATACCTGGTTTACTGACCATGGTATCACTGTGCTTGATTGGCCAGCAAACTTGCCTGATCTAAAACCCATAAGTAATCTATGGGGTATTGTCAAGGGGAAGATGAGATTCTCCAACCCAACAATGCAGATGATCTGAAGGGTGGAAAAAAGCATCCTGGACTTATAACACCTCAGCAGTGCCACAGGCTCAGCGCCTCCATGCCACGTTGATGCAGTAATTCATGCAAAAGGATCCCCGACCAAGTATTGAGTGTGTACATGGACATACTTTTTCAGTAGGCCAACATTTCTGTATTAAAAAAAATATTGTGTGTAATGAATCTGTCATACAAGTTTCACTCTTACAACTGAATTACTAAAATTAACTTTTCTATGATTTTCTAATTTATTATATCTCTTTCCATGTTTTGTAGTGCTGGAGCACAAGTTGGTTAAGTAGCTTGCTCACAGTTACATATTTGTGTCAGGGATTTAATTAGCAACTTTCTAGTCTAGTCCACATCCTTATACAGGTCCAATATGCCAAGTCACAACGATTTCAAACAAATTCCCATTTAAGATAAGAGAGTGCTCAGGTAACTATCCTAGTGCCCATTCCTTAAGACAAAGGCCATAGCTGTTAAAAACTCACAGCAAGGCTATGTGGCAGCCAGCAGTTGGAATCTGCTCTAAAAAAAAAAATCTTTTATATCTGAATACCTGCTTCTAGGGAGACATTGGCCCTCTTTCATTTTAGCTAATGCTTGAATATAAACTTTTTTGTATATGTAAAGCAGTTTCATAGGACATACCGAAGACAGAATTGTATTTACTAAAGCTACTCTGAGCATTTTAGCAGTTTTTTTTTTTTAGGCTCATTTTATTAAACTTTAATTGTTTAATTTGCATTTAATGGCTTTTGAGCAGTATGCTGGCTATCCGTGTAAAACTCATTTTTTTAACATACAGTTAATTGTTTAACTCATATGCCTTCTTTGTTCTGTATATTTAATACAGAATATTTGTAGGTGAGGAAACAGTATAATATGGATGTGGAAAGATTTCCAATTGGGATGGGTGGGGTTCAAAAATGTTATGTTGAGGGCTAAAACTATTTAATGAAAACTTAGGTGTGATAAGCATTTATTCAGTGCTCTAGTTGGTTAGTGGTTATTTTTGGTACATCTAAAATCAGTTGATGTTTAGGTAACATTTCAGAGCTATATGTACCGTAAATGCTTTTTTTGCCATGTATGTTTACATGTCAGCATTTTATGTGCATCTTTTTCATGTATATTAACACTAGAATTACCAGAGCCCAAACACACCCCACCCCAGCATCTGATACTGCTGTTTTCACATAGACGCGCTGTAACAGAGGTAAACTCGGCTCCCTTCTACTATACATTGGAGCAAGAATGCACATACCATTGCTTTCATACTATAGTGTCAGCAGGCACTTTTTTCGTAGCATTACACACAGTTTTGTGCATGCCCTCTGCACACTACTTGTGACTTTAGGCTTTAGGAAGTAAGAAAAT
The DNA here is from genome assembly GCF_016835505.1 of Polypterus senegalus. Classification (NCBI taxonomy): domain Eukaryota; kingdom Metazoa; phylum Chordata; class Cladistia; order Polypteriformes; family Polypteridae; genus Polypterus; species Polypterus senegalus. The sequence continues at coordinate 184,858,379 of NC_053157.1, forward strand.
AAATAAAGGTAAATTGTGTCATAAAACGATTTCTTCAAAACATTGAATGTTATTTATTTGGCACGGACATGTCTGCATGCACTTTTTGTGGCATTACAAATGTATTTTTTTGAGCATGTCCGGGGGTGGGGTGTGTTTGGGCTCATGAACGCGGCTGAGATGATAAAACTGACTTAAAACCAGAGCTAACCTTTACAAGTATCATAAATTACACCGGCTGTTACAGACTGAAATCAAATGTATGTTTTTATTCTAAAATAGTAAGACTAAGGGCAGTTTACTTCTCAAAACGGAGTGGTGCAGGATCAAACTTGCGACCTTTTGATTCCTAGTCAGCAGCTGATTCTATTGCGCCACAGAGGCAGTCATAATCAACGGGTGTCAGTGTTGCATGTTAAGGCGGCTTTTTGTTTCTGCAGTTATATTTTTGAATAAAAGCGCAATTGTGTTAGATTTGTACCTTTTGTGAAATTATTTGTGTGATACTTCAGGCTTAAGGCTTCATACATTATATAGTTTATGCCTACATTTTGTCATCTACTAGCAGAATATAAAAAACGTTTCTGTTTTAACAATGTGTTTACACAGATTACTGTAGAAACGGAACAGACATGAAATGTGTGTGTTCCAAACAACGATCTATTATTTCCACTCAAAAACTCCACTTCACTCCCAGAAAATCAATCAAGGCATGAGCTGGGAGAAGTTTGTGCATGTTTTAAGTCAGTGGGGGGATGGAATAGCCGGCTGCTTGCAGCCTCATTTTTATCAGCACATTTAGATGACAAAAGACGCTGGTGGAGAGCTGTGAACGATTTTAAGAAGCGATTTAAGGTGGGACGGATTTACGAGTTTTTTCGTAGGCTCTGGTAATTGTAGTGTTAAAGGTAATTGTATTACTTCGCTCACCCTATTATCCCCCCAAACCCCCGTCTGCGCTACGTGCCAGCCTCTTCACATCTCTGCTGCTCGCTTATGTGGATTTCGATTTCACCAAACAACAAATCTTATAATTCTTGTGGATATGCGTCTTCATTGGAAAGAAACACTACTTTTCCCGTATGGCAACACGAATTGGACTATCTACAAGTCTCTGACTTGATGTTTAAATCCGAAAAATATTTGATCTGTTTTCACTGCTCCATTATTTCACTGAGTAATAATTTCCATTTGTTTATGCTAATGCGATCTTTATTATAATTTTTTTGAGACTTTCCAATTTTAGTACTTTCATTATCTCTAAATTCTTTGACGTTCTGCTTTGTCATGTACTCGGTCTTTTATTTCTGGCCCTGGGCATGGTTAAATCTCTTGGCATAAAGTCTTGTCTAGTCTCAGGATTTTTTTTTTATTATAATAGAGTGAAATGCATTTGTCATCTGTGGAAGCACCATTTCTTTAAAGAATTCTGATTAGCAGTTGTACCTTTTTCCCCACCCCCATAACCAACACTTCTGGATGGGTCAAACTACATCCATGTCAGCCAATAAATTTGGAGCGAGTCAATTTTAGGTCAGCCTATACTTTCTAAATGTGATGACTTCTATAGTAGAGAATGCTTTGGTTTGCTTTTGGTGTTCTTGGTTGGTAACCTTTAGCTTATGTTCATATTGGTTTAAAATGTCACAGGAAGATTGTTTTTTTAACATTTCACTCTAAACTCCAGGCAGCATTTCAGTGCTTAATGATTTTTTTAGAGTTAAAATCAACATAAATGTTAGTCTATGTGTAAAAGATGCACATAATACAAGATGACTGCATAATACATTTTTATACAAATGGTATGATTGAACAGTTTTGGTGGTGTGCAGTTCATGTAGTCATGTCCATTTTTGATGTTAGACCTTACTGATTAACATGATTTTAATTTGGAATTATTTAAAGGGTATTTATTAAAATCTTCGCATATGTTACATTTTATATGAATGACATTTCATAGCACATTTCTTTTATCTTATAAAGATAGTATTTTTGTAAAAGAAATTGCGTTGAGACATTTTTAGTGTTTTGTAGTCATTTTTTGACAAGGTTACTACAAAATGCTTTTATTATGCACTACCATATCAGTTTTAATCTCTGTGCCCAAAACCATGGCATGTTTTGTTAGCCCAATTCTAATCTGGACTAGAGGGCCTCATTAATATAACTAGTTTTCTAATTATTGGTGTAACCTATTTACATTTTGGTTGTAACTTTCAAATTTCAGAGTAATTGAACCATCTGTGAAAGGGATAAATAAAACATTTAAGATTTAATGGAATACTCCACTTAAAAATTATATGTATTTTAAAAATGTTGTTTACCCACTGTAGTTTATACAGGTGCTGGTCATAAAATTAGAATATCATGACAAAGTTGATTTATTTCAGTAATTCCATTCAAAAAGTGAAACTTGTATATTAGATTCATTTATTACACACAGACTGATGTATTTCAAATGTTTATTTCTTTTAATTTTCAGTATAGTTCAGTATCTCGGAAAATTAGAATATCTATCAAGACCAATGCAAAAAAAGGATTTTTAGAAACGTTGGCCAACTGAAAGGTATGAACATAAAAAGTATGAGCATGTACAGCACTCAATGTTTAGTTGGGGCTCCTTTGGCCTGGATTACTGCAGCAATGTGGCGTGGCATGGAGTCAATCATTCTGTGGCACTGCTCAGGTGTTATGAGAGCCCATGTTGCTCTGATAGTGGCCTTCAGCTCTTCTGAATTATTGGGTGTGGCGTATTGCATCTTTCTCTTCACAATACCCCATAGAATTTCTATGGGGTTAAGGTCAGGTGAGTTTGCTGGCCGATCAAGATCAGGGATACCATGGTCCTTAAACCAGTTACTGGTAGCTTTGGCACTGTGTGTAGATGTCAGGTCCTGTTGGAAAATGAAATCTGCATCTCTATGAAGTTCGTCAGCAGCAGGAAGCATGAAGTGCTCTAAAACTTCCTGGTAGGCGGCTGCGTTGACCTTGGACCTCAGAAAATAAACATTTGAAATACATCAGTCTGTGTGTAATGAATGAATCTAATATACAAGTTTCACTTTTTGAATGGAATTACTGAAATAAATCAACTTTGTCATGATATTCTAATTTTATGACCAGCACCTGTAGTAGTAGTACTAGGAGAGAACTAACAGAATTACTTAAGGAAAGTGCATTATTCCTTGTACAAAGGTCAGTTTGCTTAGTCTCTTTTACTTGAAGTATACACCTGTTGCTGTAGACATCTGGTCAAGTCTGCACTATGCTTCCCCTCCCCACCAAACACTCAGGTGCATAGTATTTAAAATATATTTACTTTTTAAAAAGATTTTTTAGGAAAAATCTTGAAAAATTAAAGAAAATCTTGGTCTTATTATTCATTCATTGACATTGCTGCAGTGTGATCTAGTGTTATGGTAAATGCGTAGAAACTCTTAGTAATCATCAAAGTGGGTAACTGTCATTTTTATCCCAGCACGTAGTGTTTTGGCAGCATTGCTCTTTCACTCTTTTTAAAGCTTAATGTACATCATTTGCCTCCAAAGACTTAATGGAATAGGTAGCTTTTGTAATGACTTCAAGAATAGTCACTGGTCAACATAGGCACAAAGGCTGAGTATCAACACTGATGTACTGATTCGATTCTGATTCACAATGCCCTGTTTCGATTCAGTACTGATTTTATCTTGACTGAATTAGCATGCACTGATATATTTGTGGTGGCTTTTCAAAAGATTACTTCATCATGCATAGAGAGCATTAATGTGACAATTTCAGGAATGCTTTATTTCAAGGGTGTCTGTCTAGTACATAATGACTTCATAACATACGCATAGAATGACAAGAAGAAATAATTAGTAATGAGCAGTTAACATCAGTATTTGTAAAATGTGGAGCAAAATATAATTGGTCTTTTTAAAAACTTTTTCACAGCACTGCACTCATAATTTAACTAACATGTACCACCACATCAGAGTCCGCACATTATGGGCAGGCTCCTTGTTTTAATACAATGCAATGGCAGCTACTTTACAAAACATCTGTCTCATGTTGTGATTATTATAATGTCATCAAATATTGCTTATTAAATAGTGTTGTTCAATAACCTATTCATGTGTTATAAATCTCCATGTAGACACCCTTCAGCTTAACTCTTAGCCAGATTTATTCCCCTAATGGTCATTTAAATTCTTGAATTAGTCAAAATTAAAGATACAGCAGAAAAACTCGTCTTTCTATAACTCTACAAGTTACACATCTTTAGTTGCTCACATGTAGCAATCACGTTAATCAGTCTTGAAATTGTGTCCTGACAGTCCTCAGACAAAAGGGAAGCTTTTAAAAATGAGGATCTAGAGCAGATGCTTGATGAGAGCAGTACTGAATAAATGGAACATAAAAGAAAAAGAATCGGCCATCATGACTGATAATGCCGGTATTATGGTGCTACTTGAAGTTGATTGCTTTGAGCACACACTCACTTTTTGTTTTGCTCTGAAAATTCTGCCAATTGCTAGCTTGCTTTGCCAGGTTGAGGGGCGTTATAGGGTCTCTTATCTTTTGCATCTCTTATGTTTACAGATGAAAACGGCTGTAGATTTTTTTTTTTAGCACGAGGTGAATTAAATGGAGTCCCCAGTGTGGGTTGTTTAGGCTTGTTTGGATGTTGACAGAGGTTGTTTGTAGGTAACATTGGGATAAATGATTGCTTAAATTTGTTGTGTTACAATAATTAACTTCTGAGCTGCACAGCTTGTGTATGGCTTTGCTTTTATCCAGTTGTTCTTTACCATTACACCATTTGAATCCTTTAAGTCTACATCTGATTTAAGTATTAAAGATGCTGATTTCAGTTAAAGAGGACACACCATTTTATGTGAAGTAATAAAGTGCTTTTTACTTACAAAGCCTAACCAGGTGCATTAGCATCATGTACTGGATTGAATGCCAAAAGCAAAGATAAGCAATAATCTATGTATAGCAATTGAGCAGGATACAGATTCCCAAGACAATTTTGAGACTTCTAAGAATCAATATTGAATGGTTTAAACAAAATTTATCGGAAAATCAACACTTTTGACACAGGCCTAATAGGCCCAGCTTTTTAATAGCTTTCAAATAAGACCTGATAAATGTAGTTGATTACACAGTGAGTCAGGAAGACATTGATAAACTTATTAGCCTGGTCAGATGGTCTACAGTATGGAAATAATGCCATGGAGAATAAAGAATCCTTGAAATATTTTTGGATTTACAAAAGAGCTGCTTATATTTGTCCTACTCTAAGAAGGATGACACCTTTCTGTTCATTAAGAACTTGGTCAAATATTGAATAATCACACTTTTAAGGGACATGTATTATCTGATAGAGCATTGAGGGTAAATTTTTCCTCTTGTTGGGGGTAGTAATGCCAAATTTTTTACTTTTCATTTGGAATGCAAAACTCTGTGCAGCCTCCAAAAGTTACATTATTTTCCTCAATTAACTGGGAATTTGTTTAAAGTTGAATGGGACATCTCAGAAATACCGAAGTGCAGGTGAGTTAATCGGTAGCTACGTTTGTACAACATAAGTACATGTACTCACTTTGGCCTATCTGGTTTTGACAAAAGAAAAGCACTTGTGTATTGGTTGAGTTGAAGAGCAGAGTACAGCACAGTTTTATGAATATGATAACTGAAATTACACACTGCCCACATGACTATAAGGACTCTCTTGCATAAGTTAGGTAAAATTCTAATCACTAATACACTAGGGAATCTTCCAATCTGTCATCTGTAAACTATTATCTGATGTCCTGGCTGTAAAATATTTTTTTTTTTCTAGATGTGAGGCATGTTCTGCTACATAGAATTTACAGGATTTGTGTTGTTTAACAAATTTCTGTGAAGTATGGCAGCTGTGTTTTTGCAAGTGTCATGTTATAAATTGTCTTGTTCTGTTAGATGTGTCTATTTTGGATTTTCAGTAAAACGATTGCTTACTTCTGATCAGTTAAAATGCTTTATCTTAGACTTTAGTTAGTAGTTGCATGCTTTGCACTTGGATACAATATTGTATATAAATTATTGCTCTGCATTGGTTTTCATTTAGGTTTCATTTCCTGCAACTCTACAAAAGTTTGCTGGTTACATTGGCAGTTTTTTAAAATGGGTCATTAGTGCCTGCATGAGTGTACGCAGTGATTAATTGCTGTACTGTCTAAGGTCAATTCTAACTTTTTGCCTGATGCTAGCTGGATAGTCTCTGACTGCAAATGTAAATGGGAATAAGCAAATACATTTTTGATACATCCAATTTCTATTTCATTGCAAGATAAAAATATAATGGATGGCACCGTGACCTAGTGGTTTGCATTTCTGCCTCAGAGCTCCAGAATTCACTGAAAATGTACAGGTACTACAAGACTGCAGAACATTGATGTTTATATACCATGAGGAACTATTAAATATTAACTTTATCTGTGAAATATATTGGAGAACACCTACAAGAAATCGACAGGCAGACTACTTATTTTAAAAACATGAAGTCATGCAACATTATTAGTCTAAAATATTCTTTTTCCTTTGTTGCTGGGGAGTAGATAGATTGGTTTAACGTGGCCCTTTCAATTTTTTAAATAGTTTATTTTTCATAAAGCATTTATATGGACATCATCAATTGCCAGGTGCCCCATCTGTGCTGGTGTATATATTTGCTTGTGTGTGTGTGTTCTGTTTATTAACACTAGATAAATTTCAAGATTGCCAGTGTATCATATTTTCTGTAAACACCACGCTGAAATCCGTTTTAAGAGTACCTGTGCCTGTTTGAGTAAGAGCAGATAATTGTGGCCATACATTCACTAGTGCCTGAATAACATCCATACATATCTAATGGAAGACCATGTTACCAGTGCCTTGCATATCATTATAGTGAACTATGTATGATATTTTAAAATAAAGTGAAGTGCAACAATCATGCTAGACTAGTTGGATATTTTTTTTTTAGCAAATTGCAATACATGTTTTCTGCTGAACACAGTGAATATTCAATGAATTGCAAGTAAATGTGGGAAAAATTGATTACACTGTAAATAATACTTTAAACAGCTCCCTTTCTACAACATTCATCTTCTAGAATTTGAATTTTAGCAGTCTCCAAAGAATGCTGTCAGACGTCCTTTCTGTAATATTTTTGGCATTCATTTTTTGCTTCAAGCAAGTTTTTAAGCTACTGTTGGTTTCTTTGGACTTGAAAGCAATAGTGGGAGGAAGGTAATGTAGAGTGGCAGTCTTTTCTTTGCATTTGTAGTAAAAAGTTTAAAAGACTGGCAAATATCTAAACTGCATATGTGAAACACATTTCATGATTATTAAACCTGTTTAAAACCCAGTTAAAATCTGTTAAGGCAATTTGTATTTTATTATATTAAAATGGTGCAACTAAGGCAATTTTTTTTGTATTTTATTGCATTAAAATGGTGCAATAGCAGGACAAGTGTTTTCAGAATTTTTGAAATTGTAGCACAACCCAAAAATCATGGTATACAGCTATTTGGTTCAGAAATGAGTTAAATGAATCTATGTGTAAACTGAAAAAAGTGTCACATTTAGTGATTCTGTAATAGCAGGACAAAAGGTTTAGTGGAAAATTTTTGAAATGTAAGGTTTTTTTTTAAAATAATAATATATGTTCATCTAGTCCAGAAATAAATAATAAATAATTTTCTATTTTTTATAAACCAAAACCTTTGCTGCTTTCAGGTCAACATATTTGGAAATTCCTTTGGTTTTCATTTTTCTTCAGGGGTCCCTCTGCCTGCAATTATGACCTGCTGGGAGATACCTTTTTTAAATTTATAATTTTGCTTTGCTTCAGATGTTTGCAAGGAGTGGCATTTAAAAAAAATAGAAATTTAGAATGTTTCTAAGTGCTCTTCAGAGATGTTTTTTTATTGTGCACCAGTAATGTTTACATTTTTTTAGTGTTGTCAGTTTTAACACTTATGGCTTATTCTGTTAAAGTTTACAGCACCAAAATGTAAAAAAATACAGTGGTGTGAAAAACTATTTTCCCCCTTCCTGATTTCTTATTCTTTTGCACGTTTGTCACACAAAATGTTTCTGATCATCAAACACATTTAACCATTAGTCAAATATAACACAAGTAAACACAAAATGCAGTTTTTAAATGATGGTTTTTATTATTTAGGGAGAAAAAATCCAAACCTTCATGGCCCTGTGTGAAAAAGTAATTGCCCCCTGAACCTAATAACTGGTTGGGCCACCCTTAGCAGCAATAACTGCAATCAAGTGTTTGTGATAACTTGCAATGAGTCTTTTACAGCGCTCTGGAGAAATTTTGGCCCACTCATCTTTGCAGAATTGTTGTAATTCAGCTTTATTTGAGGGTTTTCTAGCATGAACCGCCTTTTTAAGGTCATGCCATAGCATCTCAATTGGATTCAGGTCAGGACTTTGACTAGGCCACTCCAAAGTCTTCATTTTGTTTTTCTTCAGCCATTCAGAGTTGGATTTGCTGGTGTGTTTTGGGTCATTGTCCTGTTGCAGCACCCAAGATCGCTTTAGCTTGAGTTGACGAACAGATGGCCGGACATTCTCCTTCAGGATTTTTTGGTAGACAGTAGAATTCATGGTTCCATCTATCACAGCAAGCCTTCCAGGTCCTGAAGCAGCAAAACAACCCCAGACCATCACACTACCACCACCATATTTTACTGTTGGTATGATGTCCTTTTTCTGAAGTGCTGTGTTTCTTTTACGCCAGATGTAACGGGACATTTGCCTTCCAAAAAGTTCAACTTTTGTCTCATCAGTCCACAAGGTATTTTCCCAAAAGTCTTGGCAATCATTGAGATGTTTCTTAGCAAAATTGAGACAAGCCCTAATGTTCTTTTGCTTAACAGTGGTTTGCGTCTTGGAAATCTGCCATGCAGGCCATTTTTGCCCAGCCTCTTTCTTATGGTGGAGTCGTGAACACTGACCTTAATTGAGGCAAGTGAGGCCTGCAGTTCTTTAGACGTTGTCCTGGGGTCTTTTGTGACCTCTTGGATGAGTCGTCTCTGCACTCTTGGGGTAATTTTGGTTGGCCGGCCACTCCTGGGAAGGTTCACCACTGTTCAGTGTTTTTGCCATTTGTGGATAATGGCTCTCACTGTGGTTCGCTGGAGTCCCAAAGCTTTAGAAATGGCTTTATAACCTTTACCAAACTGATAGATCTCAATTACTTCTGTTCTCATTTGTTCTTGAATTTCTTTGGATCTTGGCATGATGTCTAGCTTTTGAGGTGCTTTTGGTCTACTTCTCTGTGTCAGGCAGCTCCTATTTAAGTGATTTCTTGATTGAAACAGGTGTGGCAGTAAGTAATCAGGCCTGGGAGTGGTTACGGAAATTGAACAGGTGTGATACACCACAGTTAGGTTATTTTTTAACAAGGGGGCAAATACTTTTCACACATGGCCATGTAGGTTTGGATTTTTTTTCTCCCTAAATAATAAAAACCATTTAAAAACTGTATTTTGTGTTTACTTGTGTTATATTTGACTAATGGTTAAATGTGTTTAATGATCAGAAATATTTTGTGTGACAAACATGCAAAAGAATAAGAAATCAGGAAGGGGGCAAATAGTTTTTCACACCACTTTATGAACATATGCAAATACATAGTGCATGTAAAACTAATTGTATCCTAGCCATCATTTATATAGTATGTATTTGCATATGTCCATAGTTTTTATGTAGTCATAATATGGTACGTTAGCATTTGTACTGGGCATAAATGTTTAGGTACTTTTATGAATGAAATTGTTTTGTTACTTAAGCAGTAACATTTCCTATATCCATACTCAAGAAAACATAGTTTAAGATCACTTGGGTTTCTGAATTAATGCTTGAATGGTCCATTAGAATGATTGTTTAACATAGTTACTCTTTTCCATGTAAGCTTTTGTTGTAATTTCAATTTAATGTAAAATCTGTGTACATTTTACCTGAAAAAGCATGTAGTTTGTTTTCAATTGTCCCATCTGTGGATTTGCTTCTGTGGCAGGTACTTTAATCATGCGAGTCTGTTACACATGATGTAAATAGTTTATTTAATAGGGTTGGAGGAACCTTGAATGAAAACTTTTTTTGTGATATATCACACATTATTTAATAAATGAGTTGCATATTAAACATGTAATCCCTATCGATATTAGATCAGCACACAAGTAGGATTTTGAGTTATAAATGGTAATGTATTAGGAAGTTACTGAATCCTGGTAAGAATATTGCCCCACTACACACAATCTTTTATAGTTAACTTCAAATGCAAGCTTACTTTAAAGTGTATTTTTTAAACAAAATATGTTTGATAAAATCCTTAAGGTGGTGGCTCTGAGGCTAAGGATCTGTGCTGAAATCCCTGTTACTGCCACAAGAGATCCTACTCTGCTGGGCCCTTGAGCAAGACCCTTAACCTGCACTTGCTCCAGTAATGCTGTGCAATGGCTGACCCTGCGGTCTGATCCCAAGGGATTTGCAAAAACTATAAAATTCCTAATACAAGAAATTGTATAAGGAAAAATAAGGAACAAAAAAAATTCAACCATTAGCTCACTTGGACCTTTAAATGGCAAAGTGAAAAAAAATATTTTCAAAGAATCAAGTAGTTAAAGAAAAAGTATACCTCACGCAAAAAAAAAAAGTTGATTAATTACTCATCACCCCAAATTTTGCTAGTTTCTATTCCTTATTTGTTCAGTTTTAAATATTGGATCATATAGACCTTTCAATCTTTAAAATGACAATATGTCACAAGAATCTATCCTATTTTTAAAATTAGATCTTCTGATTTTCTTGACTTTTGTAAACTAGCATAAAATGTTGCTATAGTAACTGTGATCATTAAATACACAATGTCAGAACTTCTATTCTGAATTTTTAATGGTTTAGGTGCAGTGCTGCATTCAAGTTTTTTATTTTAAATAAAACAAAAAGTTGGTAAAATGAAAGAACAGATGGCTAACATGGGTTCTCTTTTATTTCATTATTACATGATATTGTGTGATTGCTAGTTAGTTTCCTAAATATAAAAAGGATTATAAAACCTGAATTTTAATCAAAGGGGTTGAATCCAGTCCAAGAAGTCTCCATAAATAGGCTTTTGGGACTTGGTCATTCCAGGGGTCTTTCTTTTATTCAAAGGAAAGATGTTAAATTTCTTAACAAGAGACCTGTGGAATTCATTTGGTGAAGGGGAGGGGGGTTCTGGGCACAGAGCAAAAAAACGGCTGTATGGAAATATACACATTACAGCTTGAATGAGTGACTACAGGCTTAAGTCGTCCTTGCATTACCGTTGTGGACAGGGAACCGTGCTTGATGAGATCCTGCTAGGCTGCAGCCTGGATGGGTCTAGGCCTTTTTTCAGCAACGCTTGAACAATCAAAGCCTGCCTTTTTATCCATTGTTGCTGTTTAGGACATCCATTTAAAGTTCAAATTCCAATATGCTTGGGAATAAGGAAAGGCGATAGCAGTGGGCAGGGCTGAGAGATGATAATCAAGCATCAGGAGTAAGCTACAGACAAGTCACTCCTTTGTCTCCTGATAGAAGAGAACAGGCCAGGGGTACTTATTTTTCAATAGAGAGCTGAAGGCTTTCTTGGAATAGTGAATGAGGCTCTACTAAGGTGGCAGCCACTGAGAGCATCTGGCGTTTTGCTTCTCTTTAGGATCTGCTCAGAGGCACACAATGCAAAATTAGGCCTGGAATGGCATTTAATGAACTGAAACTCTGTGTCCTGGACCCTCTGTTCAAGCCATGAATGCAGTGAAACTTGAGAGACGGGCACTTTTTTAAAAAAAAAAAAAAAAAAGGGAAAGAAAAGAAAATTATTCTTGTATCATTTTTATATATGTTGAAGTCTGATTGGTGAAAATAAACTCGAAATGCACATTATTATTGCAAGGTATTTAAGTTAAGATTAGTCCCGTCAATGTGTTTAGAATAAGAGAGGGTTTAAATTAAAATTCAAATTATATGCTAATAAAATGATTTATTTAAATAATTGTCAGCAAACAGTGCTTAGATGTGATATTTTGGGACGGATAACTTGCATATTAATGACTGAGAATGTCCAAGTCCAGATTACTTGGTTATGCTGTACTACATCACTTGGTATCACAAAATTATTCCTCATAACAAATTTCTTGTTTAGCCTAGAATCTCACAAGGAATGCCTCATTGGGCTTTAACAGTTCTTGTTTTGGACAGCCCCTCAGGCTAAACATCAAAAAAAAAAAAAAAAATTCCCAAATAAAGACCTTGTAGGAGAAAAGGAAGAAATCCTGGGACCCCATCTTGATTCAGACTACCAAATATATCATCTTTTGGCTCAAACATCATTTGAGGTGTTCGATTTCGGGTCTGCTGACAGAAGTGAAGGGATAAACTCTAAGGTAGTGTTCTCTGTTCATGTTCTCGCTGCTTTAAGATACAATTACCGTAGCCTTAGCTTCTTCAGTCCACAATATATTGTTTCTAGGGAATCCATTCCCGGCGGGGTTTATCCATTCCAATGCCCCATGTCATTCCAGGGAATCCCAGGGATGACACAGTACACAGGCATCTCACATGTGAACAGTTTTAGAACGACCAACACTGATTTTTAATAAAACTATTGCAATATGTTGACATCAGTGAAAGACTAACCTTATCTACAAGCAGTTCATGCTGTCCTTTAAGTACATGTATCTAGTTAGTTGCGGTAATAAGAGTGTGTAGAAAGCACAACGTGTCCAGCATGCGGTTGTCCAGGCGAGAGAGCACATTGGTGCAGAGTAAGCCAGCTGCTGAGAAAGCACGCTCTGCCTACACTGAAGTAGGCGGCACAGTCATCAGATACTGATACACTTGTTCTAAACAATGGCTGTGCTTGCTATTGCTCTGAAACACTGCCACTTCAGCTTTTACTGATGCATCCAGTTTCTTGTCATTATTCTGTGATGGCAAGTTTCTTGGCACAGATGATGCAGATGCAACAGACTGATGCATTGCAATTTTAAGTTGCCGTTCAAAGCTGTTGTCTGACAAACGTCAATGAAGTCTGCCCCATCCCGGCATTTGTGACCTGCACAGTGCAGACTCCTCCCAGTCCACTGTGCTTCGTCTTAGTGTGAGCTGGGACTGCTGCTGGTCTGTTGTTGACTGAATTAATTGGCAACAGACTACACCGTGGGCCAAAAAACTGTGCCACTTATTTTCAACTATAACTGTTATTTCTTGATCGATTTTTACACGTTATGTATGCTAGATTGGCCGCTCCCGGTTTCCCTGGAATTACAGCAGCTTCCCTAATTGTTCCTCATGTCAATTCCCAGGCTTTCGGAAATGTCTGTAACCTTACTGGACCATTTCTAGCAGTCCATAAGTGACAAGTTACTGACTAAACCCACACTCGTTCCCCTAATGCTTATTTTGCTAGAAATGTGTTTTCAATTAACATTTCATAGTATTTCTGTTACTGTGAAGACAAAGTGTTACAGGTTGCAGTCCATGTGGTGACTGTTTCATTCACAAGATTTTTTTTCCCCATTTATTTTCATTAATTTTGGTGTGCCTTTTTACAAATAGGTCCAAGTGAATTGACCCTGTTCTCTGTTAAGAGTGCCATAGATGAATAAACTGAATAATGCAGTTAACCATCTTCTATTTCTGTGTACACAAATTAGTGAAACTGACCATGTATTCCAATGTTCCAATGAAGCCTGGCAAATAAAATGAACAATATGCACTTGTGTGTCTCTTTGCAGTAACTACTTCTCTAAATGTGTTTACTAGGGTTGTTGATCCTTAAGCTTAGACAAAGGAATATCTTTAGATGTAAGGAATAGTTGAAATGAAGAATACAATGCACTGTTGCAAGGCAAAATTCAACTGTTCAACTGATAGTATTCCATGGTTCCATGAATGTATTGTTATTTTAACAGTATTTACAACCCCAAATCAGAAAAAGTTGGGACAGTGTGGAAAATGCAAATAAAAAATAAAGCAGTAATTTACAAATTTCCCTTAACTTTTATTTCATTGCAGACCGTATGAACACAAGATAATTCATGTTTTTTTTGATCAACATCATTTGATTTGTAAATAAGCATCCATTCTTGCCATTCAGGCTTGCAACACATTTCAAAAAAAGTTGGGATGGGGGCAATTCAGGGGTAGTAATGAGGTATAATAACTAAATAATGATGTGATTTGAAACTGGTGATGTTAACAGGTGGTTGCAATCATGATTCGGTACAAAAGCAGCATCGAGGAAAGGCCTACTCCTTTAGTAGCAAAGATGGGCAGAGGATCGCCAGTTTGCCACCAAGTGCGGGCAAAAATCTTTGAAATGATGAAGAAAAACGTTTGTCAAAGACAGATAGGAAGAGATTTGGGCATTTCTCCCCCTACAGTGCATAACATAGTGAAAAGAATCCGGGAATCTGGAGAAATTACTTTGCGCAAAGGCCAAGGGCGCAAGCCTAAACTGAATGGCCGTGATCTCCGAGCCCTCAGACAGCACTGCATTAAAAACCGTCATTCATCAATAAATGATATAACTACGTGGGCTCAGGACTACTTCAGGAAGTCACTCTCAAGCACTACAGTACGTAGTTACATTAGGAAATGCCAGCTAAAACTGTACTGTGCCAAAAGGAAGCCCTACATAGTGTCCAGAAGCGCCGTCGACTTCTCTAGGCTCGGAGGCATCTGGGATGGTCCATTGTGCAGTGGAAACGTGTATTGTGGTCAGACGAATCAGTTTTTCATATCTTTTTTGGAAGAAATGGATGCCGTGTGCTGCGGACCAAAGAGGAAAAGGACCATCCAGACTGTTACCAGATGCAAGTCCAAAAGCCAGGGTTTGTCATAGTATGGGGTTGGGGTGGGGTTACCTTCAGCAAAGGTAACTTGCACTTCTGCGATGGCACCATCAATGCTGAGAAGTATATCTCGGTTTTGGAGGAACAAATGCTGCCTTCAAGATGACATCTTTTCCAGGGACGCCCATGCTTATTTCAGCAAGACAATGCCAAACCACATACTGCACACATGACAAAGGCATGTCTGCGTAGAAAGAGGGTGCGGATGCTTGACTGGCCTTCCTGCAGTTCTGATTCGTCTCCTATAGAGAATGTTTGGCACATTTTGAAACGAAAAATGCGCAAACGAAAGACCCCGTACTGTTGCGCACCTAAAACATTGTTTGCAGGAAGAATGGGACAAACTAACACCTGCAACACTTAGTCACCTGATTTCTTCAATGCCTAAACGTCTTAAGTGTTGTTAAAAGACAGGGGAACTGTACAAAGTGGTAAATGCTGTACTGTCCCAACTTTTTTTGAAATGTGTTGCAAGCCTGAATGGCAAGAATGGGTATTTATTTACAAATCAAATGATGTTGACAAAAAAAACATGAATTATTTTGTGTTCATACTGTCTGCAATGAAATAAAATTTTAGGAGAATTTATAACGTGCTTTTTTCTTTTTTTATTCACATTTTCCACACTGTCCCAACTTTTTCTGATTTGGGGTTGTAATATAAAGTGAGATTAATAACACATTGTTCATTTTAACAATAGATCAACTACATTTTGATCTGAAAATCAACACTGTGGACACAGATTAAATAACTGCTCAGGGCTCCCACCTCTTTTTGGTTTAATGACAAAATTAATAAATGCAAAAGTTACAAGAGTTTTAACAAAATCAAGTTTCTTAATTGGAGTATTTTTATGCTCACATTGATAGCAGATCCATGTTTTACCAGGACCAAGTTCACAGTTCACCTGTCTGTGACTCATGTTATACATTACTAGTTGAAAGCAAGTGTATTGCATACCATTGTCCTAGTATTTGCTATGAATAAGTTGGTCTTTAACCACAGGTTGTAAAAGCTGGTAACTGCCAATGGTGAAATTATACTGAGCCTTTCACTGTTTATGCATTTGTGCAAGGATAAACCTTCCCCATTAAAGCTTGCTTGTTTAACAAAATCTTTTGAGAAAGATTCCTTCAGGCTTGATATTGGATTCAGCTTCTGACTTTTTTCTCTTTTAAATCATGCTAGCTTGTTAGGTTTTTGAATGGAAATAGTTCTTTATGCTTAATGCAGGATGTAACAGGCTGAGTTGAGGTATATTGAAGTGAATCCACCCAGTTAACAAAGGCAGACCTAGATTACAATGTGCATGTCTGGTCCTGGAATTTTGTCAGTAATTCCCATAAGTTATGCATTCCTTATATGTGTATCAGCATATGCATGTTTGTTTAATCTCCACTTACATTTTTTATTTTTTTCTTATTTTGACAGACTTTAAAAAATTCTAAAAGCCTTTGCTCACTTGACTATGAGGAGGATGATGACATTGATGACCCCCACATGAAAACTATTGTGTCATCACCCTGTGATTCAAATGACCTGTTAATGAACATAATAACTCCTGGCTCCAGTCCCATGAAGGAGAGTGTCACACATCACCACAACTGCCACTCCACCACTGGGCATGTGCGTTCATTTGGCAGTGCAGCTACAGTGAGTGAAAGTGAAGAGGACACCAGTGATTGTGATAGCACTGATGATGGGATATTTCCTCTGGATTGTGGGGACCTGGATCTAGAACAGATTGAGAACAATTGAGACTAACTTTCTATAACAATAATAGAAAGACCTTTGGGTGGTGATGGACTGAGTGGTTTGTAATGCAGAAGGCCTCAAAACCTGACTGACCCAGCAATCCTTTTCCATTCTTCCATGAAATTCAAAACATTTTATGGAACATAAATTTGTAAGCTTTATGTGGTTAATTGTGCGCGGGGTGATGCTGTCACCTGTGATTTTTGTCATTCAGTGAATGAATTAGAGGGGAAAAGACATTTTTGAGTTAAGATTAATTTAAATAGAAAACTTGTCATTTTACCATTAAGGTCTGAAAAACAAGCTTGTAATAGCTATCAAGGGAGGCATTTTGCTGAAGTATTCTGGACTGTCCAAAATTTGTGTATAAAAATCTACATATAATGAGGAAAGAGGAAATAAGGAAAACTTTCAAAAATGAAATTAATTTGGTATTAGCCAGATTATGCTACTGATGTTTCCAAGCTGACCAATAACTGCCTGTACAGATATTGGGTGGTTGTAAAACAAACTGTACATTTTTTAAAAACCTTCCAGTGGTGCAGCAACCTCTTTCCAAGATGTGGTATGTATGACATTTGTCCTGAGGTTGTATTCCTACAAAAAGAGATGGTAAATTTTTTGTTTATTCAGAGGAGCGGAATATGTCCAGTTATATTTTATTTTTTGAAACCCATTTTTTTTTTTAGATCATTTATGGCTTAGGATGTCTGTGGGGATTAACAAGCCATTAGGCCTTTTGAAGAAATTGCACTTGTTTCTTGCACATTAACTGGCATCCCAATCCTTTGTTGTGCTGCTGTTGACCATCAGGAAATATCCTTGTTTCTTATACCTATGCATTAATGAACAGATGGTTTTAAGAAACCTTTTGGCTGCTTAATGCTACACTTGATCTGATTGTCACCTCATCATGCCATAAAATCTGATCTAATTAATGAAAACTTCAATTTGATTGCTGCTGATTTTGAGAGAGGTTGTTGCACCTTTATTTTTGAGCAGAACTGTACTTATAAGGTGGGTTTTATTTTCTCTTAAATTAACTTGATTATATATGTTCCTTTTTCATTAAACTAATTTTTACAGATTAGTGCTGAGAAAAAACTTTGCATTTCCATAACTCACCTCATTAGGTCGTTCTTGCTCCAGATTAAGTTAAATAGAGCTGAGGGGGTGGGGTTGATTGGAACAACTTTCAAGGGCACTTCAGCAGTGGACTGGGACTTTAATTATTCCACTCTCTAGATGTTGTACCCTCTGGGCAACTCTAGTAGATAACTGGTCCGTGAATAAAAGTGATTTTTTTTTTTGGCTTTGCAAACTTTGAATCTTGATTCTTTTATTGGTACTTTCAACAGTGTATCTTTAAACTATATATATATATATATATATATATATATATATGGGTCTGAATGTTCAGTTATTTAATACCATTAACAAATGTGTTTCATGTTACAAAGAACTTTTGAACCCTTTTTTAATAGTACATTTTATTTATATAGTGCCTTTCCCATGCTCGAGGCACTTACAGAATATAAGAGAGAATGGCAGGGTATACAGTATATAGCATTGTACTGTGCAAACCAAATAAATAAGGTCACAACAGTGAAGTTAGAGAAAAATAAAAAAGCATAACAGACAACATAATTGATGGTCTAGCAAACACATACAGGTTACTTGAGCATCTTGACAGAGAGTTAAACTGAGAGAAGGGTAATAAAGTCAAGTAGAGTTAAAAGCCTTCATGAACAGATGAGTTTTGAGGAGTTTTTTAAAAGAATTCATGGAGTCAGCTGATTAATTTTGGTAGGTCATTCAAGAGTGTGGGCGCTATACAGCTGAAGGCCCTGTCACCCATTAAGTGTAGATTAGTGTGGGGCACAACAAGATTGCCAGAATCAGAGGACCTTAGTGGGAGGCACATAGTGATGGAGAAGGTCACTGATGTAGTTTGGCGCAAGGTTATTTAAGGCTTTGTAGGTTATTAGTAGGATTTTATATTCAATTCTGTAAGACACAGGGAGCCAGTGAAGGTGGATCAGGATGGGTGTTACGTGCTTGCTGCTGGTGGTTCAAGTGAGGACTCTTACAGCTGAGTTTTGAATAAGCTGGAGCTGTGGTATAAGATTAGAAGGGGCACCTGCCAGCAGCGAGTTACAATAATCGATATGGGATGTGATAAAAGCATGGACAAGTTTCTCAGCATTAGAAAAGGAGAGGAAGGAGCGAACACAGGATATGTTACGGAGGTGAAAGTAAGTTTCTTAATGTGATTTTATGTGGGTGGGATAAAAGAGGGAGGAATCAAAAATGACACCAAGATTCTTTGCAGTAGAGGCAGGTCTGATATCACTGCCAAGATGGACTGGGAAAGAGCTTATTTGATTAAGTTGCATTTTAGTCCCAATTTGCAAGAGTTCAGTTTTGTTGCAATTTAATTCTAAAGAGTTCTTCTCCATCCAGGTTTTAATTTCACTAAGGCAGGTTGTGAGCTGAGAAAGCTCTAATGAAGTTCCACTTTTAACATTGAAGTAGAGTTGAGTATCATCTGCATAAAAATGATAACCCAGTCCACAGTTACGGATAATATGGCCAAGGGAAAGCATATAAATACAGAAGAGAAGAGGGCTGAGGACAGAGCCCTGAGGAACTCCTTGTGTAACTGGCGCCGAGCTGGATCTACTGTTGCCAAGACTAACAAACTTTTGCCTATCCGTCAGATAGGACTTGAACCACTGGAGGGCAGTGCCAGAGATACCCAGCATGTTCTTCATTCTGCACAGTAGAATGTCATGTCTTGACCGTGTCAAATGCTGCACTGAGGTCTAATAGAATTAATACGCTGGTTTGTCCAGAGTCTGCTGCCATAAGCAAATCATCGGTTACCCGTAGCAGAGCAGTTTCACAGCTGTGCCGTGCCCTGAAAAAAGATTGAAAGGGTTCCATCAAGTTATTAGTGGTTAAGTAATTGGTGAGCTGGGAGGCTACAACACACTCAAGAACTTTTGACAGGAAAGGTAAATGGGAAATAGGCCGGAAATTGTTCTTTCTAAAGTGACTTTAATCTTTCTAATTTTAAGAACATTAGGATGTCGTCCTCCCATTGTGTAATTGCATGTAGGTATAGATTGTGCCAGTTGAGCAAGTGAAGACTCAATGCGTGTACAAGTGTTGGATTATTATGAATGTAAGAGGGTTTAATTGATAAGCAAATAATAATGCTAATATCTTGGCATGAAATATTCTCATAACAAATGACCTAGGACATTCTGTGAAGCAGTTGCAGGAGATGTCTCTCCTTGTTAGGGACTTAACCCAGATATTTGGAAAGCTTGTGTGATAGGGTTAGGTGGCTAGCGGCATTTTCTTAGCGCTTGCATTGAGTAAATAGTGTTTCAATGTAAAGTTATATTTGAATTAAATTTGTTCAAAGGATGTACGTGTGATTGAGAGGAACATCTCCAAATATCTCCTACACTCAAGTTTGTTCTTAGTTGACTGTTACATGGAGAAATTCGTACAGGGTGGTCTTTCCATGACTAACAGATTCCTTTTATAAATTACTAGCAAAATACCCACGCTTCGCAGCGGAGAAGTAGTGTGTTAAAGAAGTAATGAAAAAGAAAAGGAAACATTTTGAAAATAACGTAACATAATTGTGAATGTAATTGTTTTGTCACTAAATATATATATGTACACACACACACACATATACCCTTTGGGGTGTGAGCAGCTGTTGCTTGGGGTGCCAGAATCCATTGAGGAAGAAAAATTAAAAACATTTGTACAAAATCTTAATTTATCTATCCATTCCTAAATAATTAAATGGGCAGGGTATTTCGTATCAGTGCAATAAGCTGCTTGTTAAAACGGATGACTCCTGCTCTTACGTGCACTTAGTGCTGCGTGGGTATTATGAACTATCGAATCTGTTCAAGTTCTATTTAAATACAAGTAATTTTTAGCTAGTCAACAAATATGTTTGGTAGGAATGTAAGTTAAATGTAGTCATCATTGCATAAATTTTTCTTGACCATAGAAATTTAAAGACTAAATTCAACTTGCATTCCTACCAAAAATATTTCTGTTGACTAAATAGAACCTACTTATGTCCAAATAGAACTTGAAAAGAAATATTTTTTCGAATCTGATTGCGCATTTTAAATCGACTTGACGCGCATTACATCGAGCCTGCGAGCTATTGAGCTCTTGCCTGCCTGCTTCAATAAGTCACCCTCGCTTCGCTCTTACTTTTCTACCGTTCATTTAATCATGGGTAGTCGCGAAAAAAGTAGAAAATGGAAGGAGGATTACACTGAGGATGGCTTTACCAAAGCAATTATTGATGGCGAATAAAGTATCCATTATTCATAAAGCTTCAGCTGGTGATCTGTTTTTCTGCGTTTAACCGAGGGTAAAATGAATCGGAAAGCGCCGATATATTTTGAATCTATTGAAATAGTTTTACTGTCAAATAATGCAAAGAGTATGCGGCCCGTGTTTCACCCAAATTCTGGGCTTATCAGGCGTACACACTCACTGCACCCCCTTCTCGGAAATCAAACCTCGGACGTCAGCGCTAGAGTCGAAGCCTCTCACATTGCGCCACGGCGTGTGGTTCGTTTATTTGACAGTATGTAGATCGGGTTAATATATATATATATATATATATATATATATATATATATATATATATATATATATATATATACTAATAAAAGGCAAAGCCCTCACTCACTCATCACTAATTCTCCAACTTCCCGTGTGGGTGGAAGGCTGAAATTTGGCAGGTTCATTCCTTACAGCTTCCTTACAAAAGTTGGGCAGGTTTTATATCGAAATTCTACGCGTAATGGTCATAACTGGAAGCTGTTTTCTCCATTTACTGTAATGGAGATGAGCTTGAACGCCGTGGGGGCGGAGTTTCGTGTGACATCATCACGCCTTCACGTAATCACGCAGTACATAGAAAACCAGGAAGACCTCCAAAAGCGCTGAAGAAAACATGCATTATATAATTGAGAAGGCAGCAAACAATAAGAAGCGAGCGAAAGTGACATATACAACCATATTCATGAGTTCTGCTACTTGGAAACAAAGCACGATGTAAACCTACACTTTAAATTAAGTTCATAGACAGGCTGCCGCTGGCGTTTGTAATTTAGTGCCTGCCCATATAAGGCCGTCCGTCAGCGGCAATCCAATAGCAAACTCCACTAAATATTCACGGGTTAAGGACTGTGCTTATGCAGAGGAAGATGAGATGGTCAGGGTGGTGTTTGACACAAACTCAGCGAAACTGCGAGAGAAAGTTTTAAGTGCCAGGACTAAGGTAACATTAAATACAGCCATGGACATAGCACGAGATGGCACCAGCACAGCTGGGAACCTTCGATGCATGTACACCGAGTGGCTCACGTGAACTGACGCAGTGCACAGATAAAAAGCAACAGTTCCAAAGAGCGCTGAACAAAAACCGAATTACACAATTGAAAAGGCAGCAAAAATATGAAGCGCCTGATACATACAAGCATATTCATAAATCCAGCTACTGCGGAAACAAAGCACACGGTGGAAAAAGTCAATGTCCCGCTAAAGGAAGACAGTGTAAAAAAACCTGTGCATGCAGTGTGTCAGGTCTCAGATAAAGAAGAAGACGAGCTGTTTATTGATGCAGTAAGAAACGAATCGATGAATGAAACCTGTCATCTTTACAACGATTGACAAACACGGAATGTAACTTGAACACAACACATCCTACAAATACGAACCTGATTGAAAGAAATAATGATAATCAAATCCTTGATGACAGCAACACTCACAAAACAAATACTGTATATTGACAGTCATGTTACGTTATTTTTAAAATGTTCCCTTTTCTTTTCTAGCTTTTTAACACACTACTTCTCCTGCGATACGGGTATATATATATATATATATATATATATATCCCGATCTACATACTCGAATAATGGATACTTTATTCGCCATCAATGATTGTTTTGGTAAAGCCATACTCAGTGTATTCATTAGATGAACGGTAAAAAAGTAAGAGCGAGGGAGGATGACTTATTGAGGCATGCAGGCTGTAGTGCGTCAACTCTATCTGAATTGCGCGATCACATTTAAAAAAATATATATTTTCAAGTTCTATTTAGTCCATATGTGTCAAACTCAAGGGCCACGGGCCACATCCGCCCGGCGTAATTATATCCGCCCGCGAGATCATTTTATATACTGTATTATTGTTATTAAAGTCCGGGTATATGAAGCGCTGGTAACACAATAAACTACAGATCCCATAATGCAGCGCTTCAGCTGCCTTGCCGAACACTTACGCTTAATCAAGTCTAGCTTATGATGCTGCAAGTTATTGCGGCTAGCTCACACGATGCTGAAGAGAAAAGTTGATTCTGAAAATAGAGCCTTTAAAAACCGATGGGAGGCTGAGTATATGTTTACTGAACCCGTGTGTCTCATTTGTGGAGCTAATGTGGCTGTAATTACAGAATTTAATCTAAGACGGCACTATGACACAAAACATCAGGGTAACCTGAAAGACCTGAATGCAATGCAGAAGATACAGAAAGCAGAAGAATTAAATAAGAATCTGACACTTCAGCGGACGTTTTACCCGTGCACAATCACAAAGTGATTTCAAGTGAAGCTGCTTTTATGGGAGACACAAATGCACCAGTGCAACTTGCCCCACTTTCCCTGTTGCCAAGTAATGTTAAACCAA